>NC_069501.1:1187687955-1187989741 GCF_027579735.1 Bombina bombina | reverse complement strand
ATTTTTCCTTTCTGCAACACCATAGTACATGCTGTTGTATTTCCCAACAGTTAAATCAATCTTTCCTCCTTGGAGTCTTAATATGGTTTTGAAGGCTTTACAGGCTCCTCCTTTTGAACCTATGCATTCTTTGGATATTACACTACTTTCCTGGAAAGTGTTGTTTATTTTGGCTATCTCTTCAGCTAGAAGAGTTTCTGAATTGTCTGCTCTCTCTTGTGAGTCTCCTTTTCTAATTTTCCATCAGGATAAGGCTGTTTTGCGGACTTTGTTTAAATTTCTTCCTAAGGTTGTGAATTCTAACAACATTAGTAGGGAAATTGTTGTTCCATCCTTGTGTCCTAATCCCAAGAATACTCTTGAAAGGTCTTTACATTCTTTGGATGTTGTAAGAGCTTTGAAATATTATGTCAAAGCTACTAAAGATTTTAGGAAGACTTCTAGTCTGTTTGTTGTTTTTTCTGGTCCTAGGAAAGGTCAGAAAGCCTCTGCCATTTCTTTGGCATCTTGGTTAAAGCTTTTGATTCACAAGGCTTATTTAGAGGCGGGACAGTCTCCGCCTCAGAGAATTACAGCTCATTCTACTAGATCAGTCGCCACTTCTTAGGCTTTTAAGAATGAAGCTTCGGTTGATCAGATTTGCAAAGCAGCAACTTGGTCTTCTTGGCATACATTTACTAAATTTTACCATTTTGATGTATTTGCTTCTTCTGAAGCAGCCTTTGGTAGAAAAGTTCTTCAGGCAGCTGTCTCAGTTTGATTCTTCTGCTTATGATTTAAGTTTTTTTCTTGAAATTTATGTGAAATTTATAAGAGACTTATTTTTTGTGGATTTCATTTTTTCAGCGGAAATCCCTCCCTTTCTAGTGACTCTTCTGTGGTCTCCCACATCTTGGGTATTTCTATCCCATATGTCACTAGCTCATGGACTCTTGCCAATGAAAGAAAACATAATTTATGTAAGAACTTACCTGATAAATTAATTTCTTTCATATTGGCAAGAGTCCATGAGGCCCACCCTTTTTTATGGTGGTTATGATTTTTGTATAAAAAGCACAATTTTATTTCCAGTTCCTCTTTTTGTATGCTTTTTTACTCCTTATTTTATCACCCCACTACTTGGCTATACGTTAAACTGAATTGTGGGTTTGGTGAGGGGTGTATTTATAGGCATTTTGAGGTTTGGGAAACTTTGCCCCTCCTGGTAGGATTGTATATCCCATACGTCACTAGCTCATGGACTCTTGCCAATATGAAATAAATGAATTTATCAAGCAAGTTCTTACATAAATTGTTTTTAAACAATAAAAATTCTAGTATAGACTGTCCCTTTAACAGACTAATGCACGTGGGATTTCTGTGTCCAAACATAAAAATCGAATATTACAAACAGATTTTAAAAAAAGGTAGGTAGTTTAACATCTTGGGCCAAATGGATGTAGATCTTTGTTATGCGGTACATATACCCTGTTGTACCGCATAACGTTGATTTATGTCCATAATGCTGGAAGCCCAAGCAGTCTCGGTAGTCCAAGTGACAACCGAGACTTGCTGTTCCTGGGCTGCACTACAGAAAAAGGATGGAATGGGAAGGTGAACCGTTACCATATGAAGGCAGATGCTGGAATCCCACAAACAACAAGTCTCTGTTGTCACTTGACTACCGAAACTGCTTGGGATTCCAGCATTATGGACATAGATCTAAGTTAAGCGGTACAATGGACTATGTACCACATGACATAGATATATGCCCAATTGGCTGAAGGGGTTAACCCATACAGAAAACAGTTGGTAAAGCTCTGCATCTTTATACTGAACACCGCCATCTTGGAATTGGTATTGCATCCTGTGACAGAAGCAGTGCTCTTTTTCACAGATCAGTGTGTCTGGCTTTTTGCATCTGTTTTGTGTTAGCTTGCACAACAGAAAGTGGGCGCTTTACAGTTTTGCATTTTTCTTACACAGTTTCAAAGTTACTTAACAAATATGAAAAAAGCTCCCAGGAATAAAGAGAGCAATACAACCACTGCAAAAAAAAAGTCAGTGAATGTGCACTGCTTCTGTCACAGGGTGAAGAGCTTCACTAACCAGCACTAGTAAAGGGTTAAAATAAGTGAACGGCTTTAAATAGAGCTGCAGGTATTACTATTATTATCGTTTATTTATAAAGTGCCAACATTTTACGCAGCGCTATACAAAAGATAGTTACCGTCATAAGAGTACAATACAATAAAAACTTACAAGAAGACATTATGTAAGACTATACAATGTACATTACTACACTTACATTGACAAACATAAGTAAATGGAGAGGAGCACCTTGGGCACAATCAGTTGTAGATTTGCACTTTTATACAAAGTGACCTATGACTGAAGAGACTCTAGTCTCAAGCTTACAATCTAAAGGTATACAAGGAAAATCAATGTAACAGGGAGTAGTAACAATTATATTGCAGTGATCAGCAATATAATGTCCCTTTAAACCAGAGTTTTCTTCATAAATGGAAAGAGTCCACAGCTGCATTCATTACTTTTGGAGAATAAGAACCTGGCCACCAGGAGGAGCCAAATACTCCTCCCACTTCCCTCATCCCCCAGTCATTCTTTGCCTTTCGTCCCAGGAGGTTGGCAGAGAAATGTCAGAAGTTTGTTTTCGTCTCTTATGGAGGGTAGTACTCTTCGAAATGGGACGGGAGTTTTAAGTAATCCTGTCAGTCTTTCAGTGAGGGCTTGGATGAAAGTTAGAGTCCAGAGATGCAGGAAGAATATTTCTGCGAAACCATCCCGACTCATTTTAACAACTCCACAAGCAATGGGCGTTGTCAAACTTTACTTCGCTGCCTGCTTTCTTCTCTCAAGTCCATGATGGAGGTGAGGCTACTATCCGTCACATTTGAAGGGCCGTGTTCCTGTTCCACGGTGTAGATTCCGGTAAGATCGTTTCATTTTACTTCTCATGATTGTACTGTAACTCATTTGATCTTTCAAACTCACATGAAAAATACAGGGTCTCAGTGGGACTCCTTTAGTATCTAGGAATCAAGGGTTAATATCTCCTGAGGGGGATTATTGAACAAGGGGGTTTTAAAACATGTTTGTTATGGGATTCAATCTGCTTATGTGTAGTGTTAACGGGTCTTGTGGCTTTTGGAACATAACAGCATTTCGAAGTGACGCGACCTTAAGGTCGGGCACACTTTTTTTGGACTGTACGGTTCACCTTGTGACCGGGCGTGTTTACATTTTGGTCTCCCATTTCCGCATTCCTGACTGTGTGGCGACGGAGAATTCTAGTCCTCTGGTATCTGGTTCATAGGAGGTGGTGAGTGCCCCAGCAATTGTGGGTGTCAGGTGCCGTTTAAATTGTTTTATATTTAGTCCATTTTTTGGTATCCTTTATCCAGTTATGAAGGATGCTGATGTTGAGATTATTCAACTTTCTGATTCAGATTCTTCGTCCTTTGACGAATGCGAATTGGCTCCATTGACTCAGGTCAGTCAGTTATGTCCTTTAGGCCGTTCTAGAGCACATTTTTCCTCGGGGATTTAAGGGACTGCTGAGCCATCCTGTCCTCTGGGAGGCGAGTTCCTTACCGCTCCCTACTACTACACATGCGGGTAACCCAGGTTATGTTTTTTCCTCGGAGGGTGGATTGTTCCCCCCGGAGGTTGTGGCACGTTTTTGCTCTTACATACTTTTGGCGCTTGTGCGTCTACAAAGTCCAGATGTTTATTTGCGATTGTGTTCGTGCCTGATTGCCCCAGCTCTCTCGGCCACAGGAGGGCATGTGCAGTTCCCTGTGGGTGAAACTGTTCCTGAGTGTTGTGGCTTTCGTTACAGGCTGGCTCGCCTTCGTGTTCTACTCAGACACGTTTTTGAGCTGTTTGGAGACACTATCCTTCTCGGTTATGGGACTCATCAGTCTCCTTCGAATGGCTCACCTCATTAGATATGGGGGATGACTAATCTCCTTTAAGTCTTGTATCAAGATCCTTCCCAGTTTTGTTGGAAGAACAGGGTTTCCGTTAGGCTGGTCCTGCGGATCTTTCTGTTCTTCTTGGGCGTTAACCCTGTCATTTTTTTTTTATCCGGTTAGGCTGAATTTTATTTTTTATACTATGTTTCCTGCGGGAACTTTCTCTGGGATCGATACTCACTGTTTGCTTCTACGGAAGTTCTTCGGGACACGTAAGTCCCATGTTTGTCTGTTTTTTCTTCCTCCCTCTCTGAGGGCAGATTTAGCCAGCTTGGCAGTTATGACCCTGGTTGCAGGCTGGTCCTGCTTGGGTTCAGACCTTCTGTCTCGTGGGTTATTCAGACACGTGGCGCCTATTATACCTTGCTGGTCAGGTTTGGGTGCTGAGTGCTCTTAACATTATGTATGTTTCTTGTTATCTGTGTTACAAGTTTCAGCTAAGCATTCTCAAGAGGACTTGCATGTCCGTGCGGCTCTCGGGATTGTTTCAGTCCTATATAGCCATCTCTCTGGTGACAGGGTCAGTGAATTTTGCTGCGTCACTCTCTGTTGCTTCCGATACCCTTGGAAACTAGAGTATTCCTTCCCACGTGGTGGGAAAATTAGAGGGTTTAGTGCCTCTTTTCCGCCAGTCTGGGCGGTGTTGCTTTAGGAAATTGTCCTTTTTGGACTTGTTCCTTTAGTGGTTCTTCTTCATTGAGACCTCTTGGATTTTGTCCGTTTCTCCTTGTGGATGGGTCATCTTTGGTGGACTTGGATTCCCTTTGGGAGTTGGTTGTTCCTTTTCAGGACATTAGACAGTGAGGTCTTTTTGGCCTCTGGTTAGGGGTCCTTCCCTGGTGTTGGGAATGCTCTGCATCTCATTCTTGGGATAGAAGAGGTCCTAGTTGTTTTCCACTTCAGGTATTGCCATCCAGGTGGCATCCAACCCATGTTTTACTGTCCTCGACTTCGAATCTGAGGTGATGTGGAGGCTTGATGTTGCTCTGTTTGGGTGACTTGTCCTCACTGTTCCCCTTGTATCTAGAGCTTGTGGCTAGCTGGACAGCTAGCTCAGCATACTAATGCTCTCTGGCTACTCTGTACTGTAGCAAACCAAGGGTTGCTAGTTCTACACGTTAGTCCCATGTTCGTCTGTTTTTTTCTTCCTCCCTCTCTGAGGGCAGATTTAGCCAGCTTGGCAGTTATGACCCTGGTTGCAGGCTGGTCCTGCTTGGGTTCAGACCTTCTGTCTCGTGGGTTATTCAGACATGTGGCGCCTATTATACCTTGCTGGTCAGGTTTGGGTGCTGAGTGCTCTTAACATTATGTATGTTTCTTGTTATTTGTGTTACAAGTTTCAGCTAAGCATTCTCAAGAGGACTTGCGTGTCCGTGCGGCTCTCGGGATTGTTTCAGTCCTAAATAGCCATCTCTCTGGTGACTGGGTCAGTGAATTTTGCTGCGTTACATCAATGTGGAGGCTTGATGTTGTTCTGTTTGGGTGACTTGTCCTCACTGTTCCCCTTGTGTCTAGAGCTCGTGGCTAGCTGGAAAGCTAGCTCAGCATACCAATGCTCTGTGGCTACTCTATACTGTAGCAAACCAAGGGTTGCTAGTTCTATCCCTGACAATGTCTACTCAGACTTTCCTCCTTTCGAGGTTGATAAAATGAGCAGCGCCTTGTGTCCCTTAAGGGGAATTAGCCGCACTTTCCAGCACAATCATGTGAATGTTGCTTGAACGCCTGTTAGCTCTAGTGTCCTTTTATGGCCCTGGCTCTTTGGAGTGTTGGGCTCCTGCAAGGGGTGGTCTCTTCCCTTTGGAACGGGACTTGCAAGGGCTTCTTGCTCTTGTTATCCGGGTTATTCTGGATTTTTCCCTGGAGGTCTCTTTTTTTATATCAGACAAGGGATTTATGTTCCTGGAAGATTGTTTATTATTCTAAACATTTGTGGGGTCCTGATCTTCCAGTTGTCAACGGTTTTACTCAGCGTTTTCTCTTTGTGGATCCTGCTGTGGGATGTTACCGGACCTTATGATCCTAGGACTGGCCGGGGGGTTCCAGTTTCTGGGGTACTTGGGCTTAGCCCTTGTTCTTGCTGTTCTGCTTTACAACTTGGCTAGATTTACTGAGAGCCGGGGCTCCTTGGGGCTTGTCTTGTGCCAGACGATATGGTTCCCTTGGGACAGCCAACTAACGTGACCTGATGGTGGGCTTTCCTGCCTAGCAAACGGAAGGTTTGCGGTTGCTGAGCTGTCACTTTTTTCACCTGGTATGTGTGCTAGCACGGTGGTGTTTTAAGGGGTTCTTCCGTGTTCGTCAGTGACGTGGCATTGTGTCCTCTCGGTTCTTCCTACGACTTCCTGTCTTATGGGTAGGTGTTTATCGATGCTCTCCTCTTCAGGGGGCTTGTTGTCCTCCTTACAGATGTGTTTCCTTTTTTCGGGGCCTCTCCTGTGTTTGGGAGGTTGGAACAGATGTTTTATCTGGTTCGGGGATTGGTCTGCTTTTTCAGTTGTTTCTTTCCATCTGGGGAGCTGCTGGCTCCGAATTGAGACTTACTCGGGTGGCTTTGCTAGATCCCTTGGGTTAACACCTGCTCGATTGTCTTTAGGTTGAAGTAGCTGGGTCCATTCCTCCGCCCTTTTGGGGGCTGGCCTTGGGGTTCCTTTTGGTTCCCTTGCTTTCAGATCTGCCGTTGCTTGGGGTGGTCCGGCTAGGTGTAGGATCTGAGATCTCTTGTTCACTCCTCAGGTCTTGGGGGTGACAGCGGACCTTTTTTTAGAGATTCTGTGTCGCTCCCCCTTTGAGATCTGTGAGTAGGCTTGGCGGCCTGGATTGCCTGGAGAGTGTCCTCTGTCTTGGAGGTTGGGAAATCTGCTATTTTGTTTGTCCGCTTCTTCCTTATGGATAGTGTTTTCTCTTTGTCTTCCTATGGATAGCATCGTGTTACTGGACTTAGATGTTTATTTTCTGAGTTTGCTACTTGTAATTTCTGTTTGCTCAGTCTCTGAGCTCTGACATTTTGAGGACTTTGTCTTCAGTTGTCTTTTTGGTAATGTTGCATGATGTTTGGGAGATGTTTCTTCTCCTTGCTGATGCCCGGTTGCTCCTTGTGGGTTGGGAGTCGTCTTCCCTTGTTCTCTGGATCCATTCGGGTCTCTGTGGACTTTTTCCTTTATGGATTTTGCTGTACCTTTTGTGTATTCCTTTGGCTTACTCTTATCCTCTCCCTTTTGGGGATTTTGGTACTGTACTAGTAAGGGTTGTGTGGGGACTGACTGCTGGGTGACGGTTCTCCTACAGGAGTGTTGGTTCAGTGAGTCTGCTTGCGTTCTCTAGTTAGGACTGTCTGTGGGTCAGTGTCCCTGGGGCCTTTTCCTTCTAGTTTTTTAGCCCAGCTCCGACGAAGCGGGGTTTGGTTGGGTTGTGGGGTTTTTTCAGACCTGGTGCCCTCAGAATGGGCCGCCTATTGTACCCTCCTGTTTTTGCCTTCAGTGTCCTCTATAGCTTGGGTATTGTTTTCCCAAAAGTAATTAATGCAGCTGTGGACTCTTTCCATTTATGAAGAAAAACTTAAATTATGCTTACCTGATAATTTTCTTTTCTTCAGATGGAAAGAGTCCACAGCTCCCCACCCGTATTTTTTCTGTGGGGTGTCTTATTTTTTATTCTTCTGGCACCTTTTCACCCTAGTATTTCTTCTACTGTTCCTTATTCCTCGGCAGAATGACTGGGGGATGAGGGAAGTGGGAGGAGTATTTAAGCCTTTGGCTAGAATGTCTTTGCCTCCTCCTGGTGGCCAGTTTCTTATTTCCCAAAAGTAATGAATGCCGCTGTGGACTCTTTCCATCTGAAGAAAAGAAAATTATCAGGTAAGCTTAATTTAAGTTCTTTCAACTCCAGTCCTTAAGTACCCCAAAAAGGCCAGATTTTCATTATATTTTAACTAGATCCCAGGTGAAATAATCAACTGATGGCTGAGAGCAAGTTAGTAACCATGGTTACTGATAAGCTGATTATTTCTGCTATGCTTTAGTTAAGACTATTAAACTCTGGCCTGATAAGGGACTTGAGGACTGGAGTTGAGAAACGCTACTTTAAAGGGACATTATATTGCTGAGCACTACAATAGAATGCTTTCTACTAACCGTTCTTTTGTTTTTCCTTGTGTACCTGCAGCTCTCTTCAAAGCAATTCTCTAACCAGCACTTGTGAAGGATTAAAATAAGTGAACCCCTTTTACATGATCGGTAGTGCTAACATATTCTAACAAATAAGATCATGTAATTTCCTTCTTAATATGAGGAGAGTCCACGGCATCATTCCTTACTGTTGGGAATAATGAACCTGGCCACCAGGAGGAGGCAAAGACACCCCAGCCAAAGGCTTAAATACTCCCCCTACTTCCATCATATCCCAGTCATTCTTTGCCTTTTGTCACAGGAGGTTGGCCGAGAAGTGTCAAAAGATTCAGAGTAGTTCCTTATGAAGGGTATCTACCCTTCGAAATGGGACTGGAGTTTTAAGTAGTCTTGTCAGCCTCTCAGTGAGAGCATTGACGAATGTTAGAGTCTGGAGATGCAGGGAGAGTCTTTCTGCGAACGCATCCAGACTCGTATTAACAGCTCCTAAGCAATCAGTGTTGACGAGTTTTACTTCCTGCTTCCATCACTCAAGTCCATGTCAGGAGCGATGCTACAAGACTGTCAAACTTAAGAGGCTGTGTTTCTGTTCCATTGAATAGATTCTGGTAAGATTGTTTAATTTTTTTTACACATATGATAACGCAAGAAGACAGGGTCACAGTGTGGCTCCTTTTATCCGTATGAATCAAGGGTTAATATCTCCGGGGGGGATTATTGAACAGGGGGGATTAATCACATAAGTTTTATTTGATTATGCTGCGACATATGTGAGATGAGGCTCAGGCAGATGTTGGAACATAGAGTTTTTTTTTTTTTTTACTTTGGTTTTCGGGAGCTGCACAGCCTGAAAGTACTTTTTTACTATGATAGCACGGGCAGTCCTGCATTGCGCACCATGTGACCGGGTGTGGTCACACTTATTTCCTCTTTCCTGACCGTGCGGTTTACCGAAGAAGCGGTTTCTCTGTCATAGGAGGTGGTGAGTGCCCCAGCCATTGGGGGTATAAAGGTGTCGTTTTTTCTTCTTAATCAATAGACTGCTTTGTTAGCACAAGCTATGGAGGATTCTGATGCGTTAGAGGGTACTCCCTCTTTACCTAAGTCTAATACATGTCTATATTGTGAGGATGCTGCGGTCTACCCACCTGCTCAATTATGTTTAACATGCCTTGATAAAGTATTCATGTCAAAGAAGGTTAATATGTTTGATACCACTGAGCCGTCCACCTCTGAGGAGTCTCCGTCCCGTGAGGTGCGCACCCTACAGTCATCTCCCAATTCACATGCAGCTTCCTGTAGCACTCTTAATCCTCCATCTGGAGGGGCCCTTTTACTGCCAGACTTTACTGAGCAGTTACAAACGGCAGTGTTTGCGGCCTTTAGTGCTTTACCTCGCCCTGCTAAGCGCAAGCAAAAGGTCAAATATTGCTATCCTTCCCAGGGGTCATCTACTAGCTTATTGGATTTATCTGATACAAGATTATCTGATGATGAAGGCACCTCTGATACTTCAGAGGGTGTTCTTTCTGGGTCAGAAACTGCTGCCTCTAAGCCTCCAGCTGTGGAGGAACCAGACTTTAGATTTAGGATTGAGCATTTACGCTTTCTGCTAAAGTAAGTTTTGGCTACGTTAGAGGTTCCAGAGCCCAGATTGCCTGAGGAACCTTTGATTCCTAAATTAGATAACGTCTACGAGGACAGGGTTGTACCACAAACTTTCCCAGTTCCCGTAAAGATGGTGAACATTATTATTGAATGGGAAAGAATTGGTTCTTCATTTTCCCCTCCTTCCTTTATAAAATTGTTCCCGGTCCCGGACTCTCAATTGGAGTTGTGGGGTTCCATTCCCAAGGTGGATGGCGCAATCTCAGCGCTTGCTTAACACACTACTATCCCGCTTGAGGATAGTTTGTCGTTTAAAGAGCCCATGGATAAGAAGATAGAAACTCTGTTAAGAAAGATGTTTCAACATACGGGATATTTGTTTCAACTGGCAGCGGCTGTTGCTGCTGTTGCTGGAGCGGCTACCTACTGATGATACTCCTTATCTGAGTTGATCAAGGTGGAGGGTCCCCTCAGTGTGATCCAGGAAAGAATTAAGGCCTTAAAGGGACACTGAACCCAATTTTTTTCTTTCTTGATTCAGATAGAGCTTGAAATTTTAAGAAACTTTCTAATTTACTCCTATTATCAAATTGTCTTCATTCTCTTTGAATCTTTATTTGAAATGCAAGAATGTAAGTTTAGATGCCGGCCCATTTTTGGTGAACAACCTGGGTTGCCCTTGCTGATTGGTGGATAAATTCATCCACCAATAAAAAAAGTGCTGTCCAGAGTCTGAACCAAAAAAAAGCTTAGATTCCTAAGCAAGAGAACGAAGAAAAATTGATAATAGGAGTAAATTAGAAAGTTGCTTGAAATTGCATGCTCTACCTGAATTACAAAAGAAAAAAATTGGGTTCAGTGTCTCTTTAAGGGTGGCTAATTCTTTTGTTTTTTTTTGCAAATATGCAAATTATTCACCTGAATACCAAGGCTTCAGGTTTTTCTGTTCAAGCCCGTAGGTCACTCTGGATGAAGTCTGGGTCTGTGGACATGACTTCTAAGTCAAGACTCCTTTTTAAGAGAAAGATTCTATTTGGTCCAGGCCTGGACTCAATTATCTCCACGGTTACTGGAGGCAAAGGTGCCTTTTTACAGCAGGATAAGAAGAACAAGCCTAAGGGACAAGGTCCTAATTTTCGTTCCTTTTGATAAATCTCAATGTCAGCAGCCCTCCGCAAAGCCTGAGCAACCCAAGGGGACTTGGAAGCCGGCTCAGTCCTGGAATAAATCCAAACAGAGCAAGAAGCCCCCTGAGACAAAGTCAACATGAAGGGGCGGCCCCTCGATCCGGCTCTGGATCTTGTAGGGTCAGACTGTCGCTTTTTTCAGATACTTGGTTTGGGGATGTGCAAGACCCGTGGGTCCTGGAGGTCATCGCTCAGGGATACCAGATAGGTTTAAAGTCTCATCCACCCAGGGACAGATTCCTCCTATCAAACCTGTTTTCCAGGCCAGAAAAGAGAGAAGCCTTTCTGTGGGGTGTGAGGGATCTCTCCCCCTAGGAGTCATTGTCCCAGTACCTCTCGCAGAAAGAGGTTTGGGATACTATTCAAACCTTTTTGTGGTCCCAATGAAGGAAGGAACTTTCCGCCCGATTCTGGACTTAAAGTGCTTAAACAAGTTCCTATCTGTCCCCTCGTTAAAGATGGAGACGATAAGGTCCATCCTTCCCTTAGTTCAGGAGGGACAGTTCATGACCACTATAGATCTGAAGGATGCTTACTTTCACGTTCCAATCCACAAGGAACACTTCAAGTTATTAAGGTTTGAGTTCCTGGACCAGCACTTCCAGTTTATTGCATTTTCGTTTGGTCTAGCTACTGCTCCAAGAGTTTTTTACGAAGGTTCCAGGGGCTTTGCTTGCAGTGGCCAGAACCAGAGGTATAGCAGTAGCTCCATACTTAGACGATATTCTGGCTCAAGCACCATCCTGTCATCTGGCAGAAGACCATTCAAAATATCTTCTGTTTCTTCTTTGATCTCATGGTTGGAAGATAAACTTAGAAAAGAGTTCTCTTATTCTCAGTACTAGGGTGGAATTCCTGGGTACTATAATAGACTCCATATCCATGAGGATATTCCTTACAGTTCAAAGAATAAAGAAATTGCTGGATTCCTCTTTTATAAAAAATAATAGAGCAAATGTACCGCACAAGGAGGAGTATCTCCTTACAAAGTAGGGCAGTAATATGATGTTCGATCTTGATGTTAATGCTGTAGGATGTTGCCAATAATCAGCAAATTATCAGGTAATTAACTGGAGCTCTTGGAAGCGCGACCACTCCGAATTTTTCGGACATGCCATATATGAATAAAGGCACGGCTGAAATAAATTGATGGGTGAGAGCAGGTAAAGAACCATGATTACTGATTAGCTAATTATTTCACCTGTGCTCTAATTCAGATTTCATGAAAATCTGGCCCATTGGTGTGCCCTGAGGATTGGAGTTGAAAAACACGTTTTTAAACCACACACACAATTTTATTACATCAATTAATATGGGTTACATTTGAGTAATTATGTTCACCTCCAGTCTTATTGAGCCATTAAACAAATGAAAACTGTGCTTTGTCCCATGTGTCTTAGGCCAAAAAGCAAAAACCTGTAACTTAAGTTTTCCAAATGCTGAAAATTGTCTAAACCAGATACTTGATTTGCAGGTAATTTAACATTGCACGTGAGCGCTCCTTTGTGTTTGCGTGCAACCCCGACCCCTGCCCGCACACAGCCAATCACGCACACGGGCAGGAGCTGTCAATCTTGCAATGTTAAATTGATAAATCCTGAATACAGGTTCTATTGTGTGAACCTGCAGTCAAAGGGAAGAGAAAGCCTTGATAAATCGAGCCCATAGTGTCTTTTTTGGTTTCTATACTGTATGGTTCAATTGATATACTGCATCTCTCCTATTAATATACAATGCAAATCTATACAAGCATATGGCATTATTTATCATTTGTTATTACAGTATGGTTTGCCTAGTAGCAATGCCATTTAAATACTGTTTTGTAATTGTAGAATAACACACACAGTAAATCTCCCAGCATATAAGTAATTAACATGCTATTCCAGAAGTGTTTAATATAAAATGCTTTCCAAATAGAGAAAAATCAGGTCACCCATCAGAGCAGTAAGAACAATTGGGAACTGGAATGAATATAAATAATATGATGCTTTCCTCTAAAAAAAAAGTATCAAAAACAAAAGTGAACTAAAAACAAATAATGTTATCTGTAGAAGGAGGAGTCTTATACCTACCTGAAAAGAGTGGGTACAGTATTAGGCTTTGAGTACAGTTCTTTGTTGGTTAGTACTAATAGGACAAGCCAAGAAAACCAAATATAAACAGCAGTACGTATCAAAAACCTTTCCCAAAGATTAGAAGCAAATTTTTGTTAGTATTTTTATATTCTTATCTATTTGCTTTTACAGTGAGGAAAGCAGCAGCTGATTATAGAGTTTACCATTAACTTGTCATATTTCATCAATACATGTGTTTTCATATACAAACCTAAAAATGGTGAAAACGAGCATTAAAACCTTCATGTCAAAAAAATATATGATGGTATTTCATAAACTATAGTGCAGCCATTAATTAGGCAATCTAGCTCAAGGTGTGATTTCTGTTATTCACTAGGCTGCTAATAAAACTACCTCTTGTTCTCTGTGTTTAGAGTCTGTTTAATGAGTTCATCTACTAACAAGCACAGTATTGAAGCAAGAATAGATTCTGCTGACTGGCTGAAAATGTACCCTGCGCTCATTACTAGCAACAGACCTCATTATGGTTCCCAGAAGTTTTAAAAGCAAAACCACTGTATATTAAACACACTTGCTGCTTGATGAGCTCAGCACACATTACAAAATGAAATCCTGAAAACATGGAAGCAAAATGCTTTCAAGTAAAACAAAACCAATGCAAAAATACTGTACCATAAATCTACAATGATGTTTTGAACATCTTATTTCAGGAATGGTTTAGAAAACCTACAGCAATTTCTTCTCTGTATTTTGTCTTTTTTAGATAGCAAAACGTGATCTGTTAGAGCCAAGTTGTCTCAATAACAATATAATAATCTTGGAGGGGCCAGATATTGTTAGTTACAAACCAAAAGAAATTTCAGTCCAGAACAGGGCAAAATGCCTTAAATCCCTGCTAGTTCTCTATAGCACTGTACAGGGACGGACTGAGACCATTCAGGGCCCTGGGCAAAAATTAGGGAAGGGCCCCCACTGACCCAAATTTATGCAAATAAATATGGTAGCCTCCCTGCCCTCACCAGGCTCCCCAACCTCCAGGGCCAGGATCCCCAAAGTCAAGGGCCATAGACAGGGCCCCAAACCTCCAGGGCCAGACCCCACACTCCATAGCCCTCACAGCAACAGACCCCCAACACTCTAGTGTCCCCCGAGCAACCAATCCCACATCCAGACACAAGGTTCCACTCTAGGGCCAGGGCCCTCACTAAACCCACACAACTGCTTAAGCAGCACAACAGGAGCCATGGAGATGTCATTTGTGGGGCCCCCTACTTGCCGGGCCCTCGGTCCAGGTCCTATTTGCCCAGCTGATCAGTCCGCCCCTGGCACTGTATGGTCTCAGCACAGAATCACTAGAAGATAAAAAGGAAAAAGAAGAAAGCACCAACGGTGTCATATCAGCTGTTTAAAGGGACATGAGAGTCAAAAATTAAACTGTCTTGATTGAGATAGCCATGCAATTTTAAAGTAATTTATATTTTAATGATCACGTTTACTTCTCTCTCTTGGTATCTTTTTTTAAATGCATATGCTCAGGAACAACAATGCACTACTCAATGCTAGCTGTTTATTGGTGGCTGAACACATTGTTCTCTTGTCATTAACGGTGTGGTACCGGTACCGGATCTTTCATTTTGTTATTTGAAAGGACTTAAATAAAATGTATGTTTTAAAGCTACTAATGCTATGTTAAATGAATCTTTGATTAGACAGTTGCTTGTTGATCCGTATAAATAGGAGCATTTACTATGAGTGTGCTTGTTAACCTATTTGTCTTGATCGGAACAAAGTTCAGATGTAAACAAGTAAATAAAAGTTTGAATCATGCGATCGTTCCTGCGATTGGGTGATTTTAATGATGGGATCAGGCCTCCAGACCGCGATCCCTTTTACCAAGCTGATTTGGCTTCAGAACAGCCAAACGGCTATGACCTTTATTGATGTCCTAACAGCGCTAAAGCCAAGCAGTTAGGAAGGCATGGAACGTCCTAACGGTGGGAAGGGGTTAAAGCTCTATTTTGTTTATTTGCTATTAATATTGTTGCTAGACATGACCAGTGTTTTTGGATTGGACTGTGGGGGGGGGGGCTTTAAAATCATTAACAACTCTAATTTGCATATGTGTAATTACTGGTTTGTGATGTCTTGTCATTGGTTTATTAGATGTGTTCAGCTAGGTCCCAGCAGTGCACTAGTGCTCTGGAGTGGACTTTAACTGTGTAACATTAGGGCAATTTGCCCTTTTATGTCACTTAAAGGGACGTTATACACTCGTTTTTTTCTTTGCATAAATGTTTTGTAGATGATCTATTTATATAGCCCATAAAGTTTTGTTTTTTTAAAATAACAGAATTTATGCTTACCTGATAAATTACTTTCTCCAACGGTGTGTCCGGTCCACGGCGTCATCCTTACTTGTGGGAATATCTCTTCCCCAACAGGAAATGGCAAAGAGTCCCAGCAAAGCTGGCCATATAGTCCCTCCTAGGCTCCGCCCACCCCAGTCATTCGACCGACGGACAGGAGGAAAAATATAGGAGAAACCATATGGTACCGTGGTGACTGTAGTTAGAGAAAATAATTCATCAGACCTGATTAAAAAAAAAAAACCAGGGCGGGCCGTGGACCGGACACACTGTTGGAGAAAGTAATTTATCAGGTAAGCATAAATTCTGTTTTCTCCAACATTGGTGTGTCCGGTCCATGGCGTCATCCTTACTTGTGGGAACCAATACCAAAGCTTTAGGACACGGATGAAGGGAGGGAGCAAATCAGGTTACCTAAACGGAAGGCACCACGGCTTGCAAAACCTTTCTCCCAAAAATAGCCTCCGAAGAAGCAAAAGTATCAAATTTGTAAAATTTGGCAAAAGTGTGCAGTGAAGACCAAGTCGCTGCCTTACATATCTGATCAACAGAAGCCTCGTTCTTGAAGGCCCATGTGGAAGCCACAGCCCTAGTGGAGTGAGCTGTGATTCTTTCAGGAGGCTGCTGTCCGGCAGTCTCGTAAGCCAATCGGATGATGCTTTTAAGCCAAAAGGAAAGAGAGGTAGAAGTCGCTTTTTGACCTCTCCTTTTACCAGAATAGACGACAAACAGAGAAGATGTTTGTCTGAAATCTTTTGTAGCTTCTAAATAGAATTTTAGAGCACGGACTACGTCCAAATTATGTAACAAACGTTCCTTCTTTGAAACTGGATTCGGACACAAAGAAGGTACAACTATCTCCTGGTTAATATTTTTGTTAGAAACAACCTTTGGAAGAAAACCAGGCTTAGTACACAAAACCACCTTATCTGCATGGAACACCAGATAGGGCGGAGAACACTGCAGAGCAGATAACTCTGAAACTCTTCTAGCAGAAGAAATAGCAACCAAAAACAAAACTTTCCAAGATAACAACTTAATATCTATGGAATGTAGAGGTTCAAACGGAACCCCTTGAAGAACTGAAAGAACTAGATTTAAACTCCAGGGAGGAGTCAAAGGTCTGTAAACAGGCTTGATCCTAACCAGAGCCTGAACAAATGCATGAACATCTGGCATAGCTGCCAGTCGTTTGTGTAGTAAGACAGATAAAGCAGAAATCTGTCCCTTTAGAGAACTCGCAGATAATCCTTTATCCAAACCTTCTTGCAGAAAGGAAAGAATCTTAGGAATTTTTACCTTATTCCAAGGGAATCCCTTGGATTCACACCAGCAGATATATCTTTTCCATATTTTATGGTAAATCTTTCTAGTTACCGGTTTTCTGGCCTGAACCAGAGTATCAATCACCGAATCTGAAAACCCACGCTTTGATAGAATCAAGCGTTCAATCTCCAAGCCGTCAGCTGGAGGGAGACCAGATTTGGATGTTCGAATGGACCCTGAACAAGAAGGTCCTGTCTCAAAGGTAGCTTCCATGGTGGAACCGATGACATATTCACCAGGTCTGCATACCAAGTCCTGCGTGGCCAAGCAGGAGCTATCAAGATCACTGAGACCCTCTCCAGTTTGATCCTGGCTACCAGCCTGGGAATGAGAGGAAACGGTGGGAACACATAAGCAAGGTTGAAGGTCCAAGGCGCTACTAGTGCATCCACTAGAGTCGCCTTGGGATCCCTGGATCTGGACCCGTAGCAAGGAACCTTGAAGTTCTGACGAGACGCCATCAGATCCATGTCTGGAATGCCCCATAATTGAGTGAACTGGGCAAAAATCTCCGGGTGGAGTTCCCACTCCCCCGGATGGAATGTCTGACGACTCAGATAATCCGCTTCCCAGTTTTCCACACCTGGGATGTGGATCGCAGATAGATGGCAGGAGTGATTCTCCGCCCATTGTATTATTTTGGTTACTTCTTTCATCGCCAGGGAACTCCTTGTTCCCCCCTGATGATTGATATACGCAACAGTCGTCATGTTGTCTGATTGGAATCTTATGAATGTGGCCTTTGCAAGCTGAGGCCAAGCCCTGAGAGCATTGAATATCGCTCTTAGTTCCAGAATGTTTATCGGGAGAAGAGACTCTTCCCGAGACCATAGTCCCTGAGCTTTCAGGGATTCCCAGACCGCACCCCAGCCCATTAGACTGGCGTCGGTCGTGACAATGACCCACTCTGGTCTGCGGAAGCTCATTCCCTGGGATAGGTGGTCCAGGGATATCCACCAACGGAGTGAATCTCTGGTCTTCTGACCTACTTAAATCACTGGAGACAAGTCTGTATAGTCCCCATTCCACTGTTTCAGCATGCACAGTTGTAATGGTCTTAGATGAATTCGCGCAAAAGGAACGATGTCCATTGCTGCAACCATCAACCCTACTACTTCTATGCACTGCGCTATGGAAGGACGTGGAACAGAATGAAGAACTTGACAAGTGCTTAGAAGTTTTGACTTTCTGACCTCTGTCAGAAAAATCCTCATTTCTAAGGAATCTATTATTGTTCCCAGGAAGGGAACTCTTGTTGACAGAGACAGAGAACTTTTTTGTTCACCTTCCATCCGTGAGATCTGAGAAAGGCCAGAACGATGTCTGTATGAGCCTTTGCTTTTGAAAGGGACGACGCTTGTATTAGAATGTCGTCCAAGTATGGTACTACTGCAATGCCCCTCGGTCTTAGAACCGCTAGAAGGGACCCGAGTACCTTTGTGAAAATCCTTGGAGCAGTGGCTAATCCGAATGGGAGGGCCACAAACTGGTAATGTTTGTCCAGAAAGGCGAACCTTAGGAACTGATGATGTTCTTTGTGGATAGGAATATGTAGGTACGCATCCTTTAGATCCACGGTAGTCATAAATTGACCTTCCTGGATAGTGGGTAGAATCGTTCGAATGGTTTCCATTTTGAACGATGGTACCCTGAGAAATTTGTTTAGGATCTTTAAATCCAGAATTGGTCTGAAGGTTCCCTCTTTTTTGGGAACTACGAACAGATTTGAGTAAAATCCCATTCCTTGTTCCGTCATTGGAACTGGGTGTATCACTCCCATCTTTAGCAGGTCTTCTACACAATGTAAGAACGCCTGTCTCTTTATTTGGTTTGAGGATAAGCGAGACATGTGGAACCTTCCCCTTGGGGGTAGTTCCTTGAATTCCAGAAGATAACCCTGAGAAACTATTTCTAGCATCCAGGGATCCTGAACATCTCTTGCCCAAGCCTGAGCAAAGAGAGAGAGTCTTCCCCCCACTAGATCCGGTCCCGGATCGGGGGCTACTCCTTCATGCTGTTTTGTTAGCGGTAGCAGGCTTCTTGGTCTGCTTACCCTTGTTCCAGCCTTGCATCGGTTTCCAGGCTGGTTTGGACTGTGAGACATTACCCTCTTGCTTAGAGGATGCAGAATTAGAGGCCGGTCCGTTCCTGAAATTACGAAAGGAACGAAAATTAGACTTATTCTTGGCCTTGAAAGGCCTATCTTGTGGGAGGGTGTGGCCCTTTCCCCCAGTGATGTCTGAGATAATCTCTTTCAATTCTGGTCCAAAGAGAGTTTTACCCTTGAAGGGGATGTTAAGCAATTTTGTCTTGGATGATACATCCGCTGACCAAGACTTTAGCCAAAGCGCTCTGCGCGCCACAATTGCAAACCCTGAATTTTTCGCCGCTAATCTAGCTAATTGTAAAGCGGCATCTAAAATAAAAGAGTTAGCCAACTTAAGTGCGTGAACTCTGTCCATAACCTCCTCATATGGAGTCTCTCTACTGAGCGACTTTTCTAGTTCCTCGAACCAGAACCACGCTGCTGTAGTGACAGGAACAATGCACGAAATGGGTTGTAGAAGGTAACCTTGCTGTACAAAAATCTTTTTAAGCAAACCTTCCAATTTTTTATCCATAGGATCTTTGAAAGCACAACTATCTTCGATAGGAATAGTAGTGCGCTTGTTTAGAGTAGAAACTGCCCCCTCGACCTTAGGGACTGTCTGCCATAAGTCCTTTCTGGGGTCGACCATAGGAAATAATTTCTTAAATATAGGGGGGGAACAAAAGGTATGCCGGGCTTCTCCCACTCATTCACTATGTCCGCCACCCGCTTGGGTATAGGAAAAGCGTCGGGGTGCACCGGAACCTCTAGGAACTTGTCCATCTTGCATAATTTTTCTGGAATGACCAAGTTGTCACAATCATCCAGAGTAGATAACACCTCCTTAAGCAGTGCGCGGAGATGTTCTAATTTAAATTTAAATGTCACAACATCAGGTTCAGCTTGATGAGAAATCTTTCCTGAATCTGAAATTTCCCCATCTGACAAAACCTCCCTCATGGCCCCTTCAGATTGGTGTGAGGGTATGACAGAGCAATTATCATCAGCGCCCTCCTGCTCTACAGTGTTTAAAACAGAGCAATCGCGCTTTCTCTGATATGCAGGCATTTTGGATAAAATATTTGCTATGGAGTTATCCATTACAGCCGTCAATTGTTGCATGGTAATAAGCATTGGCGCGCTAGAAGTACTAGGGGCCTCCTGCGTGGGCAAAACTGGCGTAGACACAGAAGGAGATGATGTAGAACCATGTCTACTCCCTTCATCTGAGGAATCATCTTGGGCAACTTCATTACTTTGTTTGGACGCTATGGCACAATTATCACACAATTTTGAAGGGGGAGACACATTGGCTTTCATACATATAGAACATAGCTTATCTGAAGGCACAGACATGTTAAAAAGGCTTAAACTTGTCAATAAAGCACAAAAACCATTTTAAAACAAAACCGTTACTGTCTCTTTAAATTTTAAACAGAGCACACTTTATTACTGAATATGTGAAAATATATGAAGGAATTGTTCAAAATGTACCAAAATTTCACCACAGTGTCTTAAAGCATTAAAAGTATTGCACACCAATTTTCAGAGCTTTAACCCTTAAAATAACGAAACCGGAGCCAGTTACAGATTTAACCCCTATACAGTCCCAGCTACAGCCTTTGCTGTGACTTTACCAAGCCCAGAGGGGAATACGATACCAAATGACGCCTTCTAGGAACTTTTCCAACTACTTTCAGGTCCTCACACATGCATCTGCATGTCTTGCACTCAAAAACAACTGCGCAGTAATGGCGCGAACATGAGGCTCAGCCTACAACTGGGAAGGCCCTTCCTGACTGGAAAAGGTGTCTAACATAGTGCCTGACGTTAAAAAACGTTCCCCAAGTTTATAAGTGTGAATTATCAGCATAAACATGTATAAAATGTCCAAATAAAGCAATCGATTTAGCCCATAAAAGTGTCTACCAGTTTTATAGCCCATATTAAGCCCTTTATTCTGTTTGAGACTAAGAAAATGGCTTACCGGTCCCCATGAGGGGAAATGACAGCCTTCCAGCATTACACAGTCTTGTTAGAAATATGGCTAGTCATACCTTAAGCAGAAAAGTCTGCTAACTGTTTCCCCCAACTGAAGTTACTTCATCTCAACAGTCCTATGTGGAAACAGCAATCGATTTTAGTTACTGTCTGCTAAAATCATCTTCCTCTCACAAACAGAAATCTTCATCTTTTTACTTTTATCACCAATTTTGCTTTGTTCTCTTGGTATTCTTAGTTGGAAGCTAAACCTAGGCGGTTCATATGCTAATTTCTTAGACCTTGAAGGCTGCCTCTAATCTAAATGCATTTTGACAGTTTTTCACCACTAGAGGGCATTAGTTCATGTGTTTCATACCGATAATATTGAGCTCATGCACGTGAATTTACCATAGAGACAGCACTGATTGGCTGAAATGCAAGTCTGTCAAAAGAACTAAAATAAGGGGGCAGTCTGCTGAGGCTTAGATACAAGGTAATTACAGAGGTAAAACGTGTATAATTATAACTGTGTTGGTTATTGGGGAATTGGTAATTAAGGGATTATCTATCTTTTAAAACAACAAAAATTCTGATGTTGACTGTCCCTTTAAATAACATTGCTCTGATTTTCAGACTCCTAACCAAGTCCCAAAGTTTTAGGAGAATACTTATGGATTCCTCCTCCAGCTTGCTCCTATTTGTGTAAAGAGTCTTTTCATATGCAAAGGAAGGGGGAGAGTGTGTGTCATTTCTGGCAGCTTCTTAGTAAGTTTTTAAGCAATTTTATACTGGATTTTTAGATAAGTATCTGTGCATAGTATTCTTTATAGCAGTGTCTATTACATGCAGTTATATGAAAATTTGTGTAATTTGTGTATACTGTCCCTTTAACAGGCAAATAATATAATGAAAAATACACTCTTGAAATTGTAGTGCACCAAGACCGTGATGGCAGGGCAGCTCTTGGTTAGCTGACATACTGTGGTTCCTTGTAGTTCCATTTTATTTTGTATAATGATGATTGTCTATAACACTGGTTTTCAAACCTGTCCTCAGACCTCCTGAACAGGCCAGGTTTTGAGGATATCTAAACTAGAGCACAGGTGAAATAATCAGTTCATTAGTTAACATGTTTATTTTACCTGCTCTCACCCAAGGTAATCCTGAATATCTGGCCTGGTTTGAAAACGAGAGGGTCCATAACATGTGGGATATAATTCCTGCCACTACAAGGAGGCCAAAAATCCACACAAGAGCTTAAATTCCCTCCCACCTCTTCTCAGTTTTGTTCTTGGCCTCCCCAGTAGTAGGTTGAGAATAGAGATATTTAAGAAACTTGCTTATGGATTAATGTTTAGGAGCACAGATCAATGTAAGACAATTTATCCCTGGGACATATAATTCACAAAGAAGACAGAATAAACTTCCAGCAAACTGAATGATTGTCAGGGTGCCAGTTATGAGAATGAGACGAGAAGTGCAAAAATAATCACACCTTTATTAATAACAAAAAATAATTAAAAGTCCACAAGTCAAACATCAAGCCAGGAGTCTAAGCCAGAGCTGGTAGTCAGACGAGCCCAGTCAGGAGCCAA
The DNA here is from genome assembly GCF_027579735.1 of Bombina bombina. NCBI lineage: Eukaryota > Metazoa > Chordata > Amphibia > Anura > Bombinatoridae > Bombina > Bombina bombina. The sequence continues at coordinate 1,187,967,408 of NC_069501.1, read as the reverse complement.
AGCGAGTAGTCCAACGAGCCGGAATCAGGAACAAGCCAGAGATCAGGAACCAGGAGGGACGTCAGAAAGTCAGGTAATACACAGGAACTCACAAACAGGTCAAAGCATACTGAACAGAGGCCCTTTAAATAATAAGTGATGACATCACAATTCTGAGACTGCAACCTGTCTAACACGGATGATGTCATGGATGATGTACACCAGTCTGGCCATAAGAGGGCGTGCAGGAAATGAGCAGCATCACACACTCTGCACCAGACTCAGCAACAGAGGTGAGTAAAATGGCTGGCAGCAGCACATGGCAAACAAAGCAGGGAAAAAACCCTGACAGTACCCTCCCCTCAATGACCCCTCCCCTGCGGGAGGACAAAAGGCTTATTGGGAAAACGGGCATGGAAGGCATGGAGGAGGGCGGGAGCATGAACATCAGAGGAGGGAACCCATGAATGCTCCTCCGGACCGTAGCCCCTCCAGTGAACCAAATACTGTACGCGGCCCCTGAACATACGAGAGTCAATAATGCTGCTGACCTCATATTCTTCATGGTTGTCAACAGAGATAGGACGGGGACGAGGCAATACAGTGGTAAACTGATTACAAACCAATGGTTTCAAGAGGGAGACATGAAAAACATTGGAGATGCGCATTGCAGGAGGAAGGTCAAGAGCGTAGGCCACAGAATTGACCCGTGGGAGTATTCGAAAAGGACCAATATAACGGGGAGCCAGTTTATTGGAAGGCACATGAAGGTTCAAGTTGCGGGAAGACAGCCAAACCCTCTCACCAACCTGGTAGGAAGGTGAGGGCAGACGCCTACAATCAGCCTGGAACTTTTGGCGCTGCATAGAACGATGAAGGCAATCTTGAATCTGCACCCACGTGGAACGGAGTTGCCGGAGATGCTCCTCCAAAGCCGAAATACCTTGAGACATGAATGAATCGGGCAACAAGGATGGTTGAAACCCATAATTCGCCATGAACGGGGATAACTGGGAGGAAGCATTAAGTATGAGCAAACTCTGCCCAAGGTAACAGTTCAGACCGATTATTGTGGTGATCTGAGACATAGCAACGGAGGAACTGTTCCCGAGCTTAATTAGACCGTTCCGCAGCCCCATTGGATTGAGGGTGATACAATGCCTTTCAAAAGTATTCACCCCCTTGGCATTTTTCGTGTTTTGTTGCCTCACAACCTGGAATTAACATGGATTGTTTGAGGATTTGCATCATTTAATTTACAGAACATGCCCACAACTTTGAAGATGTTTTTTTTTTTTTTTTAATTGTGAAGCAAACAACAAATAGGACAAAATAACAGAAAAAGTCAATGTGCATAACTATTCACCCCCCTAAAGTCAATACTTTGTAGAGCCACCTTTTGCGGCAATCACACATCCAAGTCGCTTTGGATAAGTCTGTATGAGCTTGCCACATCTTACCACTGGGATTTTTGCCCATTCCTCCTTGCAAAACTGCTCCAGCTCCTTCAAGTTGAATGGTTTGTGCTTGTGAACAGCAATCTTTAAGTCTGACCACAGATTTTCTATTGGATTGAGGTCTGGGCTTTGACTAGGCCATTCCAACACATTTACATGTTTCCCCTTAAACCACTCAAGTGTTGCTTTAGCAGTGTGTTTGGGGTCATTGTCCTGCTGGAAGGTGAACCTCCATCCTAGCCTCAAATCACGCACAGAGTGGTACAGGTTTTGCTCAAGAATATCCCTGTATTTAGCACCATCCATCTTTCCCTCAACTTTGACCAGTTTCCCAGTCCCGGCTGCTGAAAAACATCCCCACAGCATGATGCTGCCACCACCATGTTTCACTGTGGGGATGGTGTTCTTTGGGTGATTTGATGTGTTAGGTTTGTGCCAGATATAGCGTTTTCTTTGATGGCCGAAAAGTTCAATTTTCGTTTCATCAGACCAGAGCACCTTCCTCCATACATTTTGGGAGTCTCCCACATGCCTTTTCGCAAACTCAAAACGTGCCATTTTGGTTTTTGCTGAAAGTAATGGCTTTCTTCTGGCCACTCTGCCATAAAGCCCAACTCTATGGAGTGTACGACTTATTGTCGTCCTATGTACAGATACTCCAGTCTCTGCTGTGGAAGTCTGCAGATCCTCCAGGGTTACCCTAGGTCTCTGTGCTGCCTCTCTGATTAATGCCCTTCTTGCCCGGTCCGTGAGTTTTGGTGGGTGGCCGTCTCTTGGCAGGTTTGCTGTTGTGCCATGTTCTTTCCATTTGGTTATGATAGGTTTGATGGTGCTCCTGGGGATCATCAAAGATTTGGATATTTTTTTATAACCTAACCCTGACTTGTACTTTTCAACAACATTGTCCCTTACTTGTTTGGAGAGTTCCTTGGTCTTCATGGCAGTGTTTGCTTATTAGTGCCTTTGCCTAAGGTGTTGCAGCCTCTGGGGCCTTTCAAAAAAGGTGTGTATATGTAATGACAGATCATGTGACACTTAGATTGCACACAGGTGGACATCATTTCACTAATTATGTGACTTCTGAAGGTAATTGATTGCACCAGAGCTTTTTATGGGCTTCATAACAAAGGGGGTGAATACATACCCACATGCCAATTTTCAGTTTTATGTATATATTTTTCTCATTTCACTTCACCAACTTAGACTATTGTGTTCTGATATAAAATTCAGATTAATAAAATATTGAACTTAAGGTTGTAATGAAACAAAATAGGTAAAAAGTCAAGGGGGGTAAATACTTTTGCAAGGCATTGTATGCCGAGGAGAAGGAAAGCTGGATCCCCATTTGAGCACAAAAGGAACGCCAAAATCTGGAGACAAACTGGCTACCCCGGTCCGACACTATCTCCTTGGGTAACCCATGTAAACGGAAGACCTCCCGGGCAAAAATTGAAGCAAGCTCCTGAGCGGTAGGCTGCTTCTTCAAGGGAATGCAATGTGACATTTTAGAAAAACGGTCAACCACCATAAGGATAACAGTATTGCCACTGGAAACAGGGAGCTCGACAATTAAGTCCATGGAAAGATGTGTCCAAGGACGCTCACCATTAGCAATAGGTTGAAGAAGATCCACAGGAAGACGTCTTATTCTGTGCACAAACTGAGCAGGTGTCATATCCACTGTCCCTTTAAGAGATGTTCCTCCATTCCTTGGCAACTCCCTACTTAAGGAGGTGCTTCTCACCTCACAAATTTCTTGATTATTGCAAGAGTATGGTGTTTCTTTCTTGCTTTCTAGCTAACCAAAGGATATCCTTTCGCCTAAGCTAACTACAACAGCCTCCCCTCTCACATTAGGAATTTCCTAACCTACTAAGTGGGATTCGAAAAATAAAGTGTGACCTTATCTGCTAAACACAGAAAACCCGCTACCAGCAGTTAGCTTCATACACTTCAAATCACACAAACCTGTTACAGCCTCTACGCACAGCACTCCGCTGCTTCCCTGCATTCAGTCTCACTTAAATCCGGTGACGTCATCAACCCGGCAGTGGGTGCGACCAAACTCACAGGACGCCGCAACACAGAGTGAAAGGCCGGTTCACAGTTAGTCTCTGCCAAGCCTCAATCTCTTCTACTCATCCGGAACCAGCTCATATCTGTTCATAGAGAAACCGCAAGTATCATAAAATTACAGCTTATGCTTTTCACTTTGTCTGTACAATCGTTTTGATCACTAGTACTTCAAACTGCTTGGTTAATACACATGCTTCCCAGCTCCCAATTTTAACCCTGAAAACTAGAGACTTCCTATAGAATTAAAGGGTTAAGGAACAACTTCTATTTGTATAGAGAAGTACATACCTTTTTCTTCATATTTAAGGAATAGTCTACCAGGGATTTCTGACTGATATAAATATCCCTGTAAAACTCATTTGTTTTGCTAGAGGTATCATAACTATTCGATGCTTACTAACTGCTAATCCTATTTACTAACACTCTCACATTCCATTGAGGGCTGTTTTAATAGGAGTATCTACATATTTATAATTTATTAAATAAAAAAGCACAGTTTAAGCTTAGGGTTATTGCAGCAGGAGGCAACATATGCAGCAACATGACAACGAAGACCTGGCCACCAGAATTGTCGAGTCACAGACCAAATCATTTGGTTCTTGCCCGGGTGACCTGCGGCTTTAGGATAGTGGTAAGTGTGCAAACGTTTAGTTCGAAGATTCTCAGGAGCAAAGCACTAACCACTAGGTTTCTCAGGAGGTGCATTGGTTTGTGCAGCCAGGATCTCCTTCCCCAAGGGAGAAGTCCCCAGATTAGTACATATGGTAGCCAAAATATGGTCAGGAGGTATAACTGGAGTATGTACAGACTCCTCCTTGGACAGAGGCGAAAATTGTCGATAGAGGGTATCAGCCCTAACATTCTTACTACCAGGCAGGTAGTAGACCACATAATTAAACCAAGATGAAAATAGCGCCCATCTGGCCTGTCGTGGCAACAAACATTTTGCTTCGGATAGATAAATTAAATTCTTGTGGTCAGGAAGAATGAGCACTGGTACGCTAGTACTCGAGAAGATGCCTCCATTCCTTGAGTGCCAAAATTATGGACAGTAATTCCCTGTCGCCAATTTCATAATTGCACTCCGCTGGAGACAATTTCTTACAGAAGAAACCGCACAGATGCAAGGAACCGTCAGGCGTAGGACGTTGAGACAAGAGGGCACCTACTCCAGTCTCAGACGCATCGACCTCAAGAACGAAAAGCAGGACAGGGTTAGGATGAGCCAGGACTGGAGCGGCAGCAAAGGCAGTCTTAAGACTATCAAAGGCCTTAATGGCAGTAGGTGACCAATGGAGTGGATCATTCTCTTTACGGGTCATGTCTGTGATAGGTTTGACCAAGGAAGAAAAGTTTTTAATAAACTTTCAATAGTAATTGGCGAACCCCAAAAAACGTTGAATAGACCGTAAACCAACTGGGCGAGGCCACTGCAGAACTGCAGACAACTTGTCAGGATCCATGGAGACCCTGCAACGGACATAACATAACCTAGGAAGGTTACTTGAATCTGATGGAACATTTCTCAAGTTTACAAAACAGGCAGTTCTCACGTAGTCTCTGAAAAACCAGTGTAACATCAGAACGATGAGCCTCAAGTGTGGGTGAGTGTATGAGGATGTCGTCTAAATACACCACAACACACTGTTGCAACATATCTCGTAGGACATCATTAATAAATTCCTGGAAAACAGCAGGAGCATTACATAGGCCAAAAGGCATTACAAGATATTCATAATGCCCGCTCCTGGTTTTAAATGCTGTTTTCCATTCGTGGCCCTCCTTGATCCTAATGAGATTGTACGCTCCTCTCAAAACAAGTTTAGAAAAGACCGTAGCTCCCTTGACGCGGTCAAAGAGTTCCATAATGAGAGGAATAGGGTAAGCATTCTTAATGGTAAGACGATTAAGACCCCTATAATCGATGCATGGTCTTAACTCGCCACCCTTTTTTCTTCAAAAAGATGAAGCCAGCCCCTGCAGGAGAGCAGGATTTGCGGATGTTCCCACGCGAAAGAGCATCGGCAACATACTCCTCCATAACACAATTCTCCGCAACAGACAGTGGGTAAACCCGGCCCAGAGGAGGAATGGCTCCGGGTTGCAGGTCTATGGCACAATCGCAAGACCGGTGAGGAGGCAACGTACCGGCATGCACCTTGCCAAAAATGTCTAGGAACTCTCGGTACTCCTCTGACAATTAAGATACCGAAGAAGTGCACAAGACTTTAACTGGTTTCCGAAGACAAGTGGAAATACATTGCGGAGACCATGACAAAATATCGGACCTGCGCCAGTCGAGAGTGGGATTGTGCTTTTGGAGCCAGGGATAACCCAGAACAACTGGAAAATGCAAAGAGTTTATCACCTGGAACTGAAGGGTTTAAAAATGTAGAGCCCCAACAGCCATGGATAACGCAGCGGTTTCGTGAGTAACGAGTGCAGGCTGAAGGGGCCTGTCATCAATGGCCTCAATAGCAAGCGGAACGGAATGAGGCAAAACAGGAATGGAGTGCTTTGATACAAAAGCACTGTCAATGAAATAGCCCGCAGCACCGGAGTCAACAAGAGCCTCTGTGACTATGGAGGAGTCCACCCAGAAAAGGACAACCGTGACCAAAGGTTTCTCCATTAGCGGTTCCGGGCACGAGGATAAACCACCCAAGGTCTGCTCTCGACAGGACCTTAGGTGCAAGCGTTTCCCGGCCGTGTAAGGCAAGACTTTAAAAGGTGACTCTGTAACCCACAATAGAGGCAGAGCCCCTCCTCCTAAAGGCCCTCTCCGCCGCGGAGAGACGCGGGAATCCCAACTGCATTGGCTCAGCAGTACCTGGTGACTTGGGACCAGGAGGCATGGGAGGAGAGGGAGGCATGGGTGGGAATGAACACGTAGGAGACAACGGAACAGGAAGCTTCCACAAGCGCTCCTTGAAACAGGGCCTTCACTCTGAGTCTGATGTCAATTAGGATAAAAAAAGACACAAATGCCTCGAGATCCTCTGGTAAATCTCTGGCAGCAACTTAGTCTTTAGAGAGCCCATGAAAGAAGGCAGCAACAAGGGCTTCATTGTTCCAACCTACCTCTGCAGCAAGCGTACAGAACTCAATGGCATACTGAGCAACAGATCTTGTACCTTGCTGAATGGACATGAGTCGTTTACCAGCAAAGTAAGAGCGAGCCGGAACATCAAATAACTTTCGAAAGGAGGCCACAAATTCAGGGTAATTTGAAATCACAGGTTTATTAGTCTTCCACAAGGGATTAGCCCAGGCAAGAGCTGTGTCAGAGAGTAACAAGATGAGATATTCCACCTTAGCTCTGTCAGAGGCCAACGCCTGAGGTAACAACTCAAATTAAATGCCCACCTGGTTCAAAAACCCTCTGCACTGAATAGGATCCCCTCCATATTGCTGAGGTAGAGGTGCAGAACCGGACATGCTCCTGGTAGGACTAGGTGCAGCAGCGGAAACAGGAGCAGCCATAACTTTGGTCCAAATGTGCAGTGCGAGTCAGCAGGGTTTGCAGGGTTAGTGCAAATTGATCCAAGCGGTGATCCTGTTCATCCATCCGGGAAATAATGGTAGGTAAAGGTGGAATTTTAGCTCCATCAGGATTCATGGCCCTTGCGTAATGTCAGGGTGCCAGGAATCAGACTGAGACAAGAAGTGCAAAAATAATCACACCTTTATTAAAAACAAAAAATATTAAAAAGCCACAAGTCAAACATCAAGCCAGGAGTCTAAGCCAGAGCTGGTAGTTAGACGAGCCGAGTCAGGAGCCAAAGCGAGTAGTCAGACGAGCCGGAATCAGGAACAAGAACAGCAGAGTCAGGAACAAGCCAGTGATCAGGAACCAGGAGGGACATCAGAAAGCCAGGTAATACACAGGAACTCATGAACAGGTCTGAGACAACGCAAGGGCAAAGCATACTGAACAGAGGCCCTTTAAATAATAAGTGATGACATCACAATTCTGAGACTGCAACCTGTCTCACATGGATGATGTACACCAGTCTGGCCATAAGAGGGCGTGCAGGAAATGAGCAGCATCACACACTCTGCACCAAACTCAGCAAGAGAGGTGAGCAAAATGGATGCCAGCAGCACATGGCAAACAAAACAGCGAAAAACCCCTGACAATGATACAGGTACATATGAATACCCTGTTATGTGCACAGTATCTCCCTAGGGATTTCAGCCATAACTAACATCAGAAATCACGGGGACATGCCCCTTAACCTCCCCCTGTGAGATATCAGTATTTCCTCAGAAATCATCTGCTGTGCTTGTACAAGCACTGGGTGGGCTTTCTACTGGGTACTGCTGCAGTTTGGTGACTGGTAAGCCGGTGGAGGAGTGTGACTTAGGTAATCCACTTACCACAGCACAGACACAGCTTATAAGAAGGTACTTTTAGCACAAGTGCAGCATAGCCAGGGGACTTAGCCGTCTCTCCTACTGACACAATTTGTCTCTGTTTTCAGGTACCCGACTGCCCTACCTCAATCAGGGGGACATACCTATATCACTGGCACCCTTTTTTACCCTTTGGCAGCCCTGGGAACCCTCCTCAATAAATTAGTGTATGGCCCTGTGCAGTTAGTGGTTATATAGGCAAGCATTTTTAGTGATCGGTGGTATGTTTTTAGTATTTTTGTGCACTTCTTTCTTTTTATTATGTATTTGGGCTCTCTGAGGCACCGGCAGCATTCTGGCCGATAGCCCCAACCACTCAACTTGGCACACTCTTTCTCCCTCACTCCGGAGCTGCAGCTGAGCAGTGAAGAAGCTTATTGTGTTTTTTCGTCAACATTCAGCCTGATTCTCTGTCCTGACACTGGGGGGGGGGGGGGGGATGTGTAGGAGCTGGCAGGGGATCCCTTGTTTGTTTTTTTCTGCAAGTCTTTAACTCTTTAGGACCTAGATAACACGTCACACTATATTTTATTGCAGGTGTCAGGTGTTAAATTGGCAAGTGTAGAGGGCTCTATAACATTTTTACTTAACAGTGTGTTTGTTCATTTGCTATAGTGATAACTCTTGCACATTATGGAATACAGTGAAACTGTCCCCACTGAAACCCCGTCAAACCTGTTACTGATAACTTTCCCTGTGCTTTTTTATGTCTGTTTTGCAAATCTGTTCCTGTGTGCCAGGTCAATCAAATCTATAATAGTTGTGAACCTCATTTTTTGCCTCTTCCTCTAAGGAATTATGCCCTATTTATGTAACTGATGAGGCGACTACTGACTTTACCCCTAAGTTTAAAGATAATTTACACAAAGCAGAATATGTTATCCTCAAGCCAAGTAAGCATAAACGCAAGTCTGGGGATTTACATTTAATCCTTTGAGTGGAAGAAGCTTGCATGTTCACATCAGCCTCAGATTCCTGTCCTGCTTTAGAGCTCTGACTCTAAGGAATCAGAATTATCTAGTTCAGATGGGTAAGTGTCATCTGTTCCTGACTTTGGCAATGCTTTTAGATTTAAAGTGGAGAATATCCGCACCGTACTACACAAGCTTTTGAGAACTCTTATTTCTGAGGAAACACCTGCTTAAAACAAACCTGTAAAAGGGTTCACCAAAAATTCCAGAGGTATTTCAGGTGCCATATTTAGTTTCTGACTATGTAGCAAAGAAATGGAAAAAGCCTGGCATACCATTTGCTCCTTTGTCCAGGTTTAAAAGGATGTTCCAGAACAGAATGTGGAATTGTGGGAAACCATACCAGATGATGGAGCTATTTCCACTCTTGCTAAACACACTATGGAGGATAGCACCTCTTTCAAAGACCTAATGGACAGCAAATTAGAGAAAGCCCTCCCTTCAGACTGGTTTTCTGCTTAAACCAGCAGTGTCAATCACCTGTGTGACTGTGGCAGGGGCCATTTGGTGCGATTCATTATCCGAAATGGTTGCTAAACAATCCTCTGCTGACAATCTCCAGAATTGCATTAAGACCCTCACAATGGCCAATACCTTTATATAAAATACTCAGTAATGGACATCATCAAGATTTATGTAAAAAATGTGTCTATGGCAGTCCTTGCAAGAAGGGCCTTATGATTAAAGTCTTGGTCAGCAGACATGGTATAAAAAAATAGGTTAATTACGCTTTCCTTCCAAGGGAAGATTCTATTTGGTTCTGATCTGGACTCTATCATCAAGACTGTTACTGGAGGGACGGAGCTATTCTCCCTCAGCAAATTAAATCTAAGGGAAAGAACAGACTAAATAACAGGTTGTGTTCCTTTCGTTCCTCAGGAGATCAAATGTCCTCTTCTCAAAAGTCTGAGTCCTCAAAGCTGGCATGGAAGCCTGGTTATTCATGGTCAAAGAACAAAGTCCACCTCCAATACCAAATCTAAATGAAGGTGCAGCCCACAAACCAGAATCTGTCCTTTAAAGAAGGCCTGGTTCCAGTCAGTCCAAGACCCCTGGATTCAAAACGTCGTATCCCAGGATTACAGGATAGGCTTTCACTCCAGGCCTCCTTGAGGACGATTCCATCTGTCTCATGTCCCGAAAAATCCTGTAAAGGCGGCTGCCTTCATACAACGTGTTAACAATTTAGAGAATATGGGAGTAATTATCCCAGTACCGATGTCCCTACAGGATCAAGGGTTTTACTCCAATCTGTTCATTGTCCCAAAGAAGAAAAGGACTGTCAGACCCATTTTAGATTTGAAAACCCTAAATAGGTTTGTCAGGGTTCCCACTTTCAAGATGGAAACAATTCGCACAATTTTACCCTTAATACAACAAAGTCAAATAATGTCTACCATAGACTTCAAAGATGCATACCTTCACATCCCCATTCACAAGGATCCCCATCAATTTTTATGGTTTGCATTCCTAGACAAACACTACCAGTTTGGCACCCTTCCATTTGGTCTGGCTACAGATCCGCACATTTTCACAAAGGTGCTAAGAGTATTATTGGCAGTGATCAGAGCTCAGGGGATCTCAATTGCTCCTTATCTGGATGATATCTTAGTGCAGGCTCCTCCTTCCCTGGCTCTAGCCATTGCCCATACTCAAAGGCTCCTAGCTTTTCTCCAAAACTGGGGTTGGAGAACCAATGTTCCAAAAAGTGCTTTATCTCTAGCTACAGGGTGTCCTTTCTAGGAGTCATTCTAGATTCAATCCTATTGAGTCCATTCCTGATGGAATCACACAGAATAAAACGTCAGAAAGTGCGTCTGTCCCAGCAATGTACTATATCTCCATTAGTAGCATGGAGGTAGTGGGTCTTATGGTTGCTCCTTCAGACGCAGTTCCCTTAGCTCATCTCCAGTTGTGACCACTTCAATTGTCTATGCTTAATCAGTGATCAAAGAATTATCTGCAATTGAACCAGCAGATTGTTCTGGCAATCCTTTTGTGTATACAAATTTCTTCTTTGACCCTTGGGGTGTCTTCTTCGTCCTTCATGGGCTGGGCTATTGTGATGACGGATGTCAGTTTTTCAGGCTTGGGCGCAGTTTGTAATTCTGAAGAGCACAAGTAGTTTGGTCCCCTCTGGAGGCGAGGTTACCAATCAACATTCTGGAACTGAGTGATTCTTCAGGCTCTTCAGTCATTTCCAGTCTGACAAAATCACGGGGTGACCTACATAAATCTTTAAGGGGGTTGCCGAAGTCCACTGGCTATGCAGGAAGTGTCCCAGATTATGTTTTGGGCAGAGGGGAATCAATGCTCTCTGTCAGCACATTCCAGGAGTGAACAATTAGGAAACAGATTACCTCAGCCATCAGTCGGTTTATCCAGGGCAGTGGCCTCTACATCAGGACATTGTCGATCAATAAATGGTCTAATGGGGTCTTCCAGAAATAGATCTGATGGCCTCACATTTAAATTACAAACTTGCAATGTATTGAGCAAGGTCAAGATATCCAAAGGCTCAAATGATAGACGCCTTGGTATGTGCATGGAACTTTCATCTAGCATACGTTTCCGCCTTTTGTTCTACTTACAAGAATAATTCCTCAAATCAAACAGAAGTCAGCTTCAATAATCTTGAGTGCTCCAGCCTGGCCCCATAGAACATGGAATGTGGATCTAGTGCAGATTTCATCTTCTCCTCCTTCGCTACTTCCTCTAAGACAAGATTAAATTGTCTCAACGAACCGCTTTTCCATCATGTTCTGAAATCTCTAAGTTTAAAGGGAAAGTCTAATCCAAAAATGTTGTTTAAAAAGATAATACCTTTATTACCCATTACCCAGTTTTGCACAGGCAAAATGGTTATATTAATATACTTTTTATCTTCTTGATTACATTGTATCTAAGCCTCTTCTGACATCCCCCCTTATCACCTGGCTATTTATCATCTATTGAATTGCATTTTAGCCAATTAGTGTGGTTTCCTGCACAACTTCACAGTAGTAAGCATAATATTACCATACATTATTATTTGCCACACATGAATTAGCAGTCTCTTGATGTGAAAACAGAATTTATGTTTACCTGATAAATTACTTTCTCCAACGGTGTGTCCGGTCCACGGCGTCATCCTTACTTGTGGGATATTCTCTTCCCCAACAGGAAATGGCAAAGAGCCCAGCAAAGCTGGTCACATGATCCCTCCTAGGCTCCGCCTACCCCAGTCATTCGACCGACGTTAAGGAGGAATATTTGCATAGGAGAAACCATATGGTACCGTGGTGACTGTAGTTAAAGAAAATAAATTATCAGACCTGATTAAAAAAACCAGGGCGGGCCGTGGACCGGACACACCGTTGGAGAAAGTAATTTATCAGGTAAACATAAATTCTGTTTTCTCCAACATAGGTGTGTCCGGTCCACGGCGTCATCCTTACTTGTGGGAACCAATACCAAAGCTTTAGGACACGGATGAAGGGAGGGAGCAAATCAGGTCACCTAAATGGAAGGCACCACGGCTTGCAAAACCTTTCTCCCAAAAATAGCCTCAGAAGAAGCAAAAGTATCAAACTTGTAAAATTTGGTAAAAGTGTGCAGTGAAGACCAAGTCGCTGCCCTACATATCTGATCAACAGAAGCCTCGTTCTTGAAGGCCCATGTGGAAGCCACAGCCCTAGTGGAATGAGCTGTGATTCTTTCGGGAGGCTGCCGTCCGGCAGTCTCGTAAGCCAATCTGATGATGCTTTTAATCCAAAAAGAGAGAGAGGTAGAAGTTGCTTTTTGACCTCTCCTTTTACCTGAATAAACAACAAACAAGGAAGATGTTTGTCTAAAATCCTTTGTAGCATCTAAATAGAATTTTAGAGCGCGAACAACATCCAAATTGTGCAACAAACGTTCCTTCTTTGAAACTGGTTTCGGACACAGAGAAGGTACGATAATCTCCTGGTTAATGTTTTTGTTAGAAACAACCTTTGGAAGAAAACCAGGTTTAGTACGTAAAACCACCTTATCTGCATGGAACACCAGATAAGGAGGAGAACACTGCAGAGCAGATAATTCTGAAACTCTTCTAGCAGAAGAAATTGCAACTAAAAACAAAACTTTCCAAGATAATAACTTAATATCAACGGAATGTAAGGGTTCAAACGGAACCCCCTGAAGAACTGAAAGAACTAAATTGAGACTCCAAGGAGGAGTCAAAGGTTTGTAAACAGGCTTGATTCTAACCAGAGCCTGAACAAAGGCTTGAACATCTGGCACAGCTGCCAGCTTTTTGTGAAGTAACACCGACAAGGCAGAAATCTGTCCCTTCAGGGAACTTGCAGATAATCCTTTTTCCAATCCTTCTTGAAGGAAGGATAGAATCCTAGGAATCTCAACCTTGTCCCAAGGGAATCCTTTAGATTCACACCAACAGATATATTTTTTCCAAATTTTGTGGTAAATCTTTCTAGTTACAGGCTTTCTGGCCTGAACAAGAGTATCGATAACAGAATCTGAGAATCCTCGCTTCGATAAAATCAAGCGTTCAATCTCCAAGCAGTCAGCTGGAGTGAAACCAGATTCGGATGTTCGAACGGACCCTGAACAAGAAGGTCTCGTCTCAAAGGTAGCTTCCAAGGTGGAGCCGATGACATATTCACCAGATCTGCATACCAAGTCCTGCGTGGCCACGCAGGAGCTATCAAGATCACCGACGCCCTCTCCTGATTGATCCTGGCTACCAGCCTGGGGATGAGAGGAAATGGCGGGAACACATAAGCTAGTTTGAAGGTCCAAGGTGCTACTAGTGCATCCACTAGAGCCGCCTTGGGATCCCTGGATCTGGCCCCGTAGCAAGGAACTTTGAAGTTCTGACGAGAGGCCATCAGATCCATGTCTGGAATGCCCCACAGGTGAGTGACTTGGGCAAAGATTTCCGGATGGAGTTCCCACTCCCCCGGATGCAATGTCTGACGACTCAGAAAATCCGCTTCCCAATTTTCCACTCCTGGGATGTGGATAGCAGACAGGTGGCAGGAGTGAGACTCCGCCCATAGAATAATTTTGGTCACTTCTTCCATCGCTAGGGAACTCCTTGTTCCCCCCTGATGGTTGATGTACGCAACAGTTGTCATGTTGTCTGATTGAAACCGTATGAACTTGGTCCTCGCTAGCTGAGGCCAAGCCTTGAGAGCATTGAATATCGCTCTCAGTTCCAGAATATTTATCGGTAGAAGAGATTCTTCCCGAGACCAAAGACCCTGAGCTTTCAGGGATCCCCAGACCGCGCCCCAGCCCATCAGACTGGCGTCGGTCGTGACAATGACCCACTCTGGTCTGCGGAATGTCATCCCTTGTGACAGGTTGTCCAGGGACAGCCACCAACGGAGTGAGTCTCTGGTCCTCTGATTTACTTGTATCTTCGGAGACAAGTCTGTATAGTCCCCATTCCACTGACTGAGCATGCACAGTTGTAATGGTCTTAGATGAATGCGCGCAAAAGGAACTATGTCCATTGCCGCTACCATCAACCCGATCACTTCCATGCACTGAGCTATGGAAGGAAGAGGAACGGAATGAAGTATCCGACAAGAGTCTAGAAGTTTTGTTTTTCTGACCTCTGTCAGAAAAATCCTCATTTCTAAGGAGTCTATAATTGTTCCCAAGAAGGGAACCCTTGTTGACGGGGATAGGGAACTCTTTTCCACGTTCACTTTCCAACCGTGAGATCTGAGAAAGGCCAGGACGATGTCCGTGTGAGCCTTTGCTTGAGGAAGGGACGACGCTTGAATCAGAATGTCGTCCAAGTAAGGTACTACCGCAATGCCCCTTGGTCTTAGCACAGCTAGAAGGGACCCTAGTACCTTTGTGAAAATCCTTGGAGCAGTGGCTAATCCGAAAGGAAGCGCCACGAACTGGTAATGTTTGTCCAGGAATGCGAACCTTAGGAACCGATGATGTTCCTTGTGGATAGGAATATGTAGATACGCATCCTTTAAATCCACCGTGGTCATGAATTGACCTTCCTGGATGGAAGGAAGAATAGTTCGAATGGTTTCCATCTTGAACGATGGAACCTTGAGAAACTTGTTTAAGATCTTGAGATCTAAGATTGGTCTGAACGTTCCCTCTTTTTTGGGAACTATGAACAGATTGGAGTAGAACCCCATCCCTTGTTCTCTTAATGGAACAGGATGAATCACTCCCATTTTTAACAGGTCTTCTACACAATGTAAGAATGCCTGTCTTTTTATGTGGTCTGAAGACAACTGAGACCTGTGGAACCTCCCCCTTGGGGGAAGTCCCTTGAATTCCAGAAGATAACCTTGGGAGACTATTTCTAGCGCCCAAGGATCCAGAACATCTCTTGCCCAAGCCTGAGCGAAGAGAGAGAGTCTGCCCCCCACCAGATCCGGTCCCGGATCGGGGGCCAACATTTCATGCTGTCTTGGTAGCAGTGGCAGGTTTCTTGGCCTGCTTTCCCTTGTTCCAGCCTTGCATTGGTCTCCAAGCTGGCTTGGCTTGAGAAGTATTACCCTCTTGCTTAGAGGACGTAGCACTTTGGGCTGGTCCGTTTTTACGAAAGGGACGAAAATTAGGTCTATTTTTTGCCTTGAAAGGCCGATCCTGAGGAAGGGCGTGGCCCTTACCCCCAGTGATATCAGAGATAATCTCTTTCAAGTCAGGGCCAAACAGCGTTTTCCCCTTGAAAGGAATGTTTAGTAGCTTGTTCTTGGAAGACGCATCAGCCGACCAAGATTTCAACCAAAGCGCTCTGCGCGCCACAATAGCAAACCCAGAATTCTTAGCCGCTAACCTAGCCAATTGCAAAGCGGCGTCTAGGGTGAAAGAATTAGCCAATTTGAGAGCATTGATTCTGTCCATAATCTCCTCATAAGGAGGAGAATCACTATCGAGCGTCTTTATCAGCTCATCGAACCAGAAACATGCGGCTGTAGCGACAGGGACAATGCATGAAATTGGTTGTAGAAGGTAACCCTGCTGAACAAACATCTTTTTAAGCAAACCTTCTAATTTTTTATCCATAGGATCTTTGAAAGCACAACTATCCTCTATGGGTATAGTGGTGCGTTTGTTTAAAGTGGAAACCGCTCCCTCGACCTTGGGGACTGTCTGCCATAAGTCCTTTCTGGGGTCGACCATAGGAAACAATTTTTTAAATATGGGGGGAGGGACGAAAGGAATACCGGGCCTTTCCCATTCTTTATTAACAATGTCCGCCACCCGCTTGGGTATAGGAAAAGCTTCTGGGAGCCCCGGCACCTCTAGGAACTTGTCCATTTTACATAGTTTCTCTGGGATGACCAACTTTTCACAATCATCCAGAGTGGATAATACCTCCTTAAGCAGAATGCGGAGATGTTCCAACTTAAATTTAAATGCAATCACATCAGGTTCAGCCTGTTGAGAAATGTTCCCTGAATCAGTAATTTCTCCCTCAGACAAAACCTCCCTGGCCCCATCAGACTGGGTTAGGGGCCCTTCAGAGATATTAATATCAGCGTCGTCATGCTCTTCAGTATCTAAAACAGAGCAGCCACGCTTACGCTGACAAGGGTTCATTTTGGCTAAAATGTTTTTGACAGAATTATCCATTACAGCCGTTAATTGTTGCATAGTAAGGAGTATTGGCGCGCTAGATGTACTAGGGGCCTCCTGAGTGGGCAAGACTCGTGTAGACGAAGGAGGGAATGATGCAGTACCATGCTTACTCCCCTCACTTGAGGAATCATCTTGGGCATCATTGTCATTATCACATAAATCACATTTATTTAAATGAATAGGAATCCTGGCTTCCCCACATTCAGAACACAGTCTATCTGGTAGTTCAGACATGTTAAACAGGCATAAACTTGATAACAAAGTACAAAAACGTTTTAAAATAAAACCGTTACTGTCACTTTAAATTTTAAACTGAACACACTTTATTACTGCAATTGCGAAAAAACATGAAGGAATTGTTCAAAATTCACCAAATTTTCGCCACAGTGTCTTAAAGCCTTAAAAGTATTGCACACCAAATCTGGAAGCTTTAACCCTTAAAATAACGGAACCGGAGCCGTTTTAAGCTTTAACCCCTTTACAGTCCCTGGTATCTGCTTTGCTGAGACCCAACCAAGCCCAAAGGGGAATACGATACCAAATGACGCCTTCAGAAAGTCTTTTCTAAATATCAGAGCTCCTCTCACATGCGACTGCATGCCATGCCTCTCAAAAACAAGTGCGCCACACCGGCGCGAAAATGAGGCTCTGCTTAAGCTTTGGGAAAGCCCCTAAGGAATAAGGTGTCTAATACAGTGCCTGCCGATATTATTATATCAAAATACCCAGATAAAATGATTCCTCAAGGCTAAATATGTGTTAATAATGAATCGATTTAGCCCAGAAACAGTCTACAGTCTTAATAAGCCCTTGTGAAGCCCTTATTTATGATCGTAATAAACATGGCTTACCGGATCCCATAGGGAAAATGACAGCTTCCAGCATTACATCGTCTTGTTAGAATGTGTCATACCTCAAGCAGCAAGAGACTGCACACTGTTCCCCCAACTGAAGTTAATTGCTCTCAACAGTCCTGTGTGGAACAGCCATGGATTTTAGTTACGGTTGCTAAAATCATTTTCCTCATACAAACAGAAATCTTCATCTTTTTTCTGTTTCTGAGTAAATAGTACATACCAGCACTATTTCAAAATAACAAACTCTTGATTGAATAATAAAAACTACAGTTAAACACTAAAAAACTCTAAGCCATCTCCGTGGAGATGTTGCCTGTACAACGGCAAAGAGAATGACTGGGGTAGGCGGAGCCTAGGAGGGATCATGTGACCAGCTTTGCTGGGCTCTTTGCCATTTCCTGTTGGGGAAGAGAATATCCCACAAGTAAGGATGACGCCGTGGACCGGACACACCTATGTTGGAGAAAAGCTAATAAAAAGCATGCGATAATAGGCTGTCTGTAGTGGCTTAGAAACAGGCAGAAATTTAGAGGTTTAAATGTTATAAAGTATATTATTATAACAATGTTGGTTGTGCAAAGCTGGGGAATGGGTAGTAAATACATTATCTATCTTTTTAAACAATAACAATTTTTTAACGACGTGGAGGTTTAACACCTAATTTTATAAGAGAGGGTTCTCTGACTCAGTAATTGACACTCCAATTCAAGCCAGAAAACCTGTTACCCAAAAAATTGATCATAAGATTTGGAAGGCACACTTTTATTGGTGTTCTTCCCAGGGATTTTCTTGATATTCCTTTCGGATTCCTAGAATTCTTCAGTTTTTACAAGATGGCTTTGACAAGGGTTTGTCTGCTAACTCCCTAAAGGGTCAAAATTCTTTATCTGTTCTCTTTCATAGACAGCTAAAATTCCTGACGTTCAGATTTCAGTCTAGATGCTAGTAAGACTTAGGCCAGTTGTGAGACCTATTTCTCCTGGAATTTAGTTATTTCTGTTCTGTAAGGTCCTCCCTTTGAACCAATTTATTCTATTAATAAACTCTTATCCTGGAAAGTGCTTTTATTGTCAGCAATTTCCTCAGCTAGGAGAGTTTCTGAGTTATCAGCTTCATCCTGTGATTCTCCATTTTTAGTTTTTCAGAAACTAAATATGCTTCATAGTAAATATGATTTTCTTCCTAAGGTAGTTTCTTTGGAAAATATCAATTAGGTGATTGTTGTTGTTCCTTCTTTGTGTCCACATCCTACTAATTCTAAGGAATGACTTTTACATAATCTTAATGTAGTCAGAGCATTAAAGTTTTATCTACTATGGAGTTCAGACAATCTTCCAGCTTGTTTGTTCATTACTTTAAGACTGGTAAAGTGCAGAAGGCTACTACTGTAGCTTTTGGCCTCTTGGCTCAAACAGGTAATTCATAAGGCTTACTCGCCCCCTAAGCGTATCACAGCCTATTCTACAAGATCAGTTGCAACATACCTTTTCAAAATTTCACCGCTTTGATGTTTTTGCTTCTTCGCAAGCAGCTTTTTGGCAGGAAAGTCATACAGGCCACAGTGTCTGATAAATAGGAACTGCAAGAAAATTGTTCCACCCATTCTGTAACATGGACTATCTGCTTGGGTATTAAACCCACTTGTTATGGGCCCTATGAATTATCATCATTATACAAAAGGAAAGATCAGAATGATGATAGTCCATAGGCCCCACCCATTTATATTTTTGGGTAACAATTCTAATTTGCACCTCTATAGACTCTGGTTTTGTCTTTCATACCTATATGTCCTATTCTCTGCTCGTTTATGCGTTTAAGTGAGGAGAGATGAGAGAATTTAAGCTCGTGTCGGTTCCTGGCCTCCTCTTAGTGGCGGGAATTATATCCCACGCTATTGACACTATGGACTATCATCATTCCGAAAGAAAATAATTAATCAGTTAAGCATAAATTTTGATTAAACATCGAGGTTTTCCTGCCTAAGGTCCATGACTCTCCAGTATGTTTCTGGCCACAGTAATCTATCTCTGATCTCCTGCACCACACATGTAACCTATCTATACAATTGACCACTGAAGGTGGAAAAGAGCTTCTTTTTACCTGCAACTTGTCATGCTTTTGGTGAATTAAATGCATATTCATTGGGGCCTGATTATCCAAAATTAGCCATCCTTGCTTGAACGCTCATCCCAACCCTCACATTGAGAGATCGCTTGATTCTCTAAAAAGCAGGGCTGAACCTGAAAATCCTACTGAGTGTTGAGCTGCTACCCACATACATAAACACATATTACAAAGTACACCAGAATTTTTTTTACATTATTTTATTTATTCCAAAAATAAATATCAGGGATGAAGGGTACAATATATTTAAAATGGCATTACAATAAAATGTATTCCTTTGGCAACTGCAAAAGGTTATCAATATGTTTGTAAATCTGTAATACAATATTTTTTTCTCAAAAGATTTGATTCTTACATCTTGTGGTTAAGTTTTTTTAAAAAATATTTTTAAATGGTAAAAGGCACAGCTGTATTTTTTTCATAAAACATGGCACATATGTCAATACATTTTTTTTTTTAACATTCATTAAACTAACAAGGCAGAACATATCCAATTAAAAAATAGTAGGTGAATTATGGGTCCTTCTTATAAATTGTCAGATAGAAAAGTGTATTTTGGCTCAGCTGGCACTAGGCATTTGCACCCACACATAGGAGAACGCATTATTCAATTGTGTTTGGGCGCGTTGCCACATAGACAAATACAACAATTAATGCCACGACAATAGCCAGCGTAGGAAGCACTACTGTCGTTATCTGCTGTCTCGCTTCTTGCATTGCCTGTTTTCTTTCCTTTTTATCTCTGGAGGTTTCTTTTTTGGGCTTTCCTTTTAGCTGCCTCATTATCGGATGGTCAGTTGTTTTTTTACGTATTTGTAACTATCAATCTGTTCTTTTCTTCAGAACACAAAGAATTGGTGATCTGAAAGGAAAAAAAAAGAAGAAAAGATGAAAAACTAGGATGCCACTTTCTTATTTATAATTTATTTAATTTATGACTGTTTAAAACTCAAAATGAGTATTTTATTATTGAACTATTGCATATCATTGTGCGTTTAACCCCTGTAAAAGAACATAACCGTAATCACAGAGGTAAAACATATTAATGTAACAGTGTTCGTTATGCAAAACTGGGGAATGGGTAATAAAAGGAGTAGATATCTTTTTAAACAATAACAATTTTCAGGTAGACTGTCCCTTTAAGTTTGAAGTCCCTTTAAACATGCATGGGTAAAATTACGCCACATCTGAACAATGTATATGGCAGCCAATCAATGAGACTTAGTACCAAAAAAACATGCAGATAACAAATCCTAAAGACTATACCCCATAAAATGGTGGATTTCTCTTTTTTCATGAAAAAACAAAATGAGTTTAAAAAGCATTTTTTATTTTTAAATTGAAACTAAATACAACTGTATGAATTGTGCACCTTCTGCTAATGCCCAGTGGCTGATAGGCACTTCCTGCTGATGCTCACAGACGGGAGCACTCATGATCCAGATAGAGCATGCCATTTTTAAACAACCTTTCAAATACTTCCATCATCTCATTTGCTTTGTTCTCTTGGTATACTTTGTTGGGGGGAAAAAAACCAAGACAAAAACACACCTAGGTAGGCTAATCAGCATTAATGCCCTACAAGCAGCTAGCCGCTGATTGGTGGCTGGACGTATATGCTTCTTGTCGATGGTTCACACAATGTGTTCTGCTTTTTTTCAGTAGCGCATTGTTTCCCCTTCAACAAAAGAATACCAAGAAAATGAAGCAAATTTGATTATATAAGTAAATTGTTTAAAATTGTTTGAATCATGAAATAAAAAATTGGGGATTCATGACCCTTTAAAGTCAATCATTAGTAGGATATTCTGTTAGATTACATTTAAACAGCTTTATTTCGTATTTATTCATGCAATAAACATTTTACCATGATGTTACAATGCTACATTTTAATATGAACTACTACAGAACCAATTCTCTAGTCCCTTTAATTATATTAATGTCCCTTTATTTACATCAGCAGTTATCACAAGGGGCTGGTATTTCATTAAAGTTGCATGAAGAATTCCTTCTCAGTTTATCCAATGCAGTTGCCTATTTTCTTTATACTGTTCTTACAATTGTACTTTGATTTGAACCCTCTTTAAGTCATCCTAAGGTGTAAATCTCAAGGAAGAGCTAGCGGACACTTACTGCAATAAACCATTCAAACGTACTGAAAAGGAATTTTGTAAACACGGCTAAGTATGAACAAAATGAGTAATCAAATGAATGGTTTTGCTATATTGTAAAACAGCAGCAATTATATGGCAATAAAAGCCATCAGAAAGTAGATTGCACAAGTAACAATAAAAATAAAACAAAACAACAACAACTATTAAATAAATATACTTGGCTGTACTTCTTTATACAGTGATAAAGAAGGTTCACATATTATGGTACATATTTTACTACTTTATCTATGGCAAAAGAAAAACTAATTACTGGCTTTAAAAGTAGCTCCACACTCATCCTTAAAAGGGATATGAAACAAATTTTTTATTTCACGATTAAGATTGAGCATGCAATTTTAAGCAAATTTCTAATGTACTCCTATTATACATTATTCTTTGTTCTCTTGGTATCTTTTTTTGAGCATAAATGTAAGCTTAGGAGCCTGCCAATCTTTGGTTCAACACCTTTTGTAGTGCTTGCTGATGGGTGGCTAAATGTAGTTTGTATACTAAAAATTAGTTCTGCAGTAAAAATGAATAAATAAATGCAAGGTGAGGGAGTTGAAAAGTAATAAAGCATTACACTTGTTAATGTAAGAGGTTACCTGCAGTGAGCTTAAAGGGACATATAAAACCCCACAATTTATTTCATGATTCAAATAGATGCAATTTTATACAACTTTCCAATTTATTTTTATTATTATCTCATTTGCTTTGTTGTCTTGTTATCATTTCTTGAAGAGGATACCTAGGTAAGCTCAGGAGCAGCAACGCAGTCCTGGGAGTCAGCTGGTGATTGGTGGCTGTAAATATATGCCTCTTATACAAAGAGAGAGAGACGCGCTCAACCTGGGAAAAAACTACAACATAATAGCTTGTTCTATGGCTAGTTACCACCCTAGGAGCAACCTCGTTTTGCTAAACATGTGCCTTTCACAGAGAAGAACTTTCCTGTAGTATATCAGTCTGGTCCTGGCTAAACAGAACAGTCCAGTCCTAAAATACCAGGCAGTCCCTCTGAACGAGAGAAAAGGCAAAACTCCAGACATACGTTTCAGCCTAGTGTGGGCTCTTCAGTGAGGGGCAGCCATATCCTCCAAGGCACAATAAGCAACGAATGGACCCACGTCTGGTCTCCCAGAAAATAAAAAAGGGGTCTGCTTCTGAGGTGGTAACTAGCCATAAAACAAGCCATTGTTGGTTCCCTGGTTGAGCTCTTCTCTCTCTTTTTGTATATGCAAATTATGACCCTCGGGGAAGTCTCGATAACGGTGATAGTGGGAAACCAGGCGTGGATCCATTGTTCAATGTGCCTTGAGGGATATGGCTGCACTTCCCTGAAGAGGCCCATAGTAGGCCAAAACGTATGTCTGGGGTTTGCCAGGTCTCTTGTTCAGAGAGGGATTGCCTGGTATTTTCGGAACAGGACTGTACGGTTTAGTCAGGATCAGACTGATACACTACAGAAAAGTTCTTGTCTGTGAAAGGCACATGCTGGACAAAAAAAAAAAAAAAAGGGGACTGCTTCTGAGGTGGTAACTAGCCAAAAAACAAGCTATTACGCTATTTCCGTTCTCTAGATGAGCTCTTCTCTCTTTTTGTGTATGCATATATGCCTCTTGCCATTGGATCACCAGATGTGTTCAGATAGCTCCCAATGGTTCATTGCTGCTCCTTCAACAAAGGATACCAAAAGAATGAAGCAAATCTGATAATAGAAGTAAACTGGAAAATTGTTTCATATTGTTCTATCTAAATCAAGAAAAATATTTGGGGTTTTATGTCCCTTTAAAAAAACCTAAAAAAAAACAAACCCACAGGTCTGGTTAAATTTCTGTGTCATTTAATGTTTCCCCAATCCTAAAAACAAGGGAACACCATTATAATGCTGAATGCGTAAAGACAAAGCAGCATTTTGCCAAAAACACTGAACAAAGTAAAAGGAATTATGAGCAATTGTTTTACTAACATGCCAGTTACTATGGGACTGACAATTAAACCATGCAGAGTTAATGTTGCTTAAATTAAATTCACTAATATTCTCAGGCTGACTCATTAAATACAGATGAAATTATTTAGACATTTAAAACTGTTAATTAGGAAACAGAGCGAGACTGGAAACCCAAAATAGTTTAATTAATAGGCAATTTATGTTTCATACCAGATTTTACAGATTTCTTCCATTTAAACGTTTTTCTAACTGTATTACAGATTCTCTTTTCTTTTTATTTTATTTATTTCCGATTTAAAAATGTGAACTTTTTATTAGCAATTTGCATTAAAATATTTACAACACATGTAAAAAGGTATTTTTGGGGATATTTTAGAGCACCAAGCCACAGAAGTAAATGACATTTACCAGAAGAAATAAAAATATGCTATGAGCTGACCAAATGTAATTATTGGCCTGTTGTGGTTCTCCATTTGGTTATTAAAGGGGTGGTAAATCCTAGAGTTTGGTGGCTAAATGTAAATTAGAAAGTTGCTTACAATTGCATCGTATTCTCGATTTTAATTGTAAATAATGGAACCATAAGTGTGTATTGGAGGCCCCCAGCTCAGCATATTGTTCTAGTGTGATAGGTTTGTTTCGTCTAAGAGCGTCTGCTATTCTATAGAGCCCCTTATTGGACCATTTGTGTTTGACGATTTTGTCAATTGAGGATACTAATGTGACCAGCGGCGTTAGCAGGGATTTAGGGCTAATTAAAGAAAATTTGTGAGTTAGTAACTCCCAAAGTCTGACGGTATGCTATAGCTATAAATATTTTTTCTCTACGGGGTCTGTTTTGCCTAGGGACCCATAGGAGGTAAAATATCTGATCTATTTCAATCATATTGGATTCCATCTCAACCCATTGTTTGGTACTATTAGGGGTACTCCAATGTAGTGTCTGTGCCATACTAGCTGCAAAAAAATATGACACCAAGTTAGGCACTCCTATTCCTCCCTCTTTCCTATTTCGTGTCACCAGACCCTTATTAATGCAAGCTTTTTCCCTTGCCAAATGAAAATAAGTAAATCTTTCTGCATCTTACGGAGTTCATTCAATGGGATCGAAATTGGGAGAGATCTAAAAAGGTATAAGAGTTTAGGTAGAATCGTCATCTTAGAGGCAACAACTCTACCGTATAGTGAAATTATTAAGTTAGACCATCTCTCCATTAGTTTTCTTATTTGAGCGAACATTGGGGTGTAGTTTTCTTTAAATAAATTGTGTACATTAGCCGTTAAGTATATCCCCAAATATTTGAGTTTTTGGCCCATTGGAAGGAGAAGCCCATTGGAAGGAGAAATGTATTTCTAACAATTTTTTCATGTGTTGGGGGATTTGTATGCTAAGGGCTTCACATTTCCCTTCATTGATTTTGTAACCTGATAATTGGCCGAATTTATGTATAATTGAATAGAGTGGTGGAAGTGACAATGGGGGTTTGGTCAATGAGAGAATGATATCATCTGCGAACAATGAAACCTTGTAATTTTGTGAGTTTAGAGGGATTCACAATATATCTGGGTTATCTCTAATCTTGACTGCCAAAGGCTCGATACTCAGCGCAAATAGTAGAGGGGACAGAGGACACCCCTGTCTAGTTCCATTTTTAATTTTAATTCTTTTAGATTGGTATCCTGCCAATCTTACAAATGCCTCTGGATGCGAGTATAGATTGGAAATTGCATCCTGAAAGGCCCCTGTGATTCTGAATTTTGTTAGGATAGCATGTAAATAATCCTAGTTTATCTTGTCAAATGCCTTCTCTGCATCCAGAGAAAGGAACAGAGAAGGCATTTCTTTCATTTTTGCATAATTTATCAGATTAATTAGTTTTCGTATATTATCTGGTGCTTCTCTTTGTCTAATAAAGCCGACCTGTGTGTATCAGTCTCGTTATAATGGTGTTTAGTCTATTTGCTTATATTTTGGTCAGTAGTTTAATATCTTGATTAATAAGAGAGATAGGTCGGTAATTTTGACAAAATTGTGTGCTTTTACCGGGTTTTGGGATGACTGAAATACGAGCTAAAAGCATATCTGGGGGGATTGCTGTGCCCTTCATAATTAAACAACATTACTAGCTGTGGAGCGATGAGGAGCTGAGGTTCCTTATAGAAAGAACCCACAAACCCATCTGGGCCTGGTGTTTTATTTCTCTTAAGGCTTTTAATGGCTATAGCGACTTCTTGGATCGTTATTGGGGGGTTTAGGGAATCTCTATCCTCCTCCGTTATTTGTGGAATTTGAGAGTCTTCCAAGAAACTCTCCAGGTCTTTATCTTTGAGTGATTATCGTCACCAGGGAGATTATATAGGTTTCCATAGAATGCTGCAAATGCGTTTGCAATTTTTAAAGGGTCGTTAGTGGTCAATCCATTATCTAATTTTATCTGTGGGACTGAGGTGTTTCGGGTTATCTCTTAAATTGTTAGTTAACATTTTGTCTGGTTTATTACCATATATATAGTATTTAGTGTCTATAAGTTTAATAGCTTGAACCGCCTCTGTCAAGAATTTGGCTCAAAGCGGTCATTTTTTTAATTATAACTTTACTGGGGTTTTGTATAACTTGCGCCTTAAGTGTGGAGATTTCTGTTCTTAGCTTATCTATTGTAAGTCTGTTTATTCTTTTTATTTTGTTAGATTCCGAGATCAAAAGACCTCTGACAAAGAACTTCAACGCTCCCCAGACATAAATTGGGTTTGAGGTGGATCCGTCATTAATAGAAATGAACTCTGTGATCTCTTGCTTGATTTTTTGAAGAACCATTTTATCTTTAAGTAAACTAGGGTGTAGGGACCAGCATCTAGTTCTATTCGTGTTAAGTACCCCCATTAGAGTTAATTCTACCATCGAATGGTCTGACCAAGAACAGTCTACAATATTTGCAGACTGTATAAGGGGTAACATAATTTGGCTTATTAAAATGTAGTCAATTCTTGAGAACATATTATGGACTGAGGAGAAATAAATAGGTATACTCCCTTGATGTTTTATTAATGGCCCTCCAGCTGTCTATTAGATTTTGATCTAAAAGGAAGTCCCTCAGGATTTGTTGGGATTTTTTATTTCCTATAACTGGGTTAGTATCTTTGGTAGTTCTATCTAACTGATTGTTAATAATCGCCCCCTATAATAGTTTTATATCTTTTCCAGAGTGTAATTTGTTTACTTAGTTTAGACATAAAAGGACCCTGTCCTTCATTGGGTGCATATACATTTGCCAATAGAATTGCAGTGTTCTGGATAGACCCTCTTACAATAATGAATCTTCCCTCCTTATCTCTAATAACTTCCTCCTCTTTAAAATTAAGGGACGCATATAATAGAACGGAAATCCCACATTTTTTCTTTTTATTGATGGCGTGAAATTGGGGAATAAGTTGTCCCAAAATTTAGGTGTACTTTATGAGGTAAAATGCGTTTCTTGCATCATAACTATTTGAACTTTTGCAGCTTAATACTCAAGCCTGGCCTACTTCCTCTTAGTGTTCGAGTTCAATCCCCTAACATTATGTGAAATTACTTTAATCGACATAATAACAACCTAATGTGTAGGGTAGCTTAGTCTGATGAAATGCAAGCATGATAGATGACCGAGCCTGTGAATCCCGAGAAAGGGCTAGGGACCCTAAATTCAAACAGAATAAAATGTGTGTGACACCCACCTGCAGCTCAAAGGAGGTTAGGATCGCAACTTGCCAATTTTCACCAACAGTGGTACCAGAACCTATGCAGTACTCTATATTTCGATTTAGCCAATGCTGTAAAACCAACTCATTTAAATGTTGAAAAACATACCAACAACCATAACATATCAATAACATATTAACCAAAAACAATTTAGAAAAAAAATAAAAATTTTTGACCAAGTCAAGCCTGGTGACGAATCTGATATTACAAGACTGTATGACCTGAGGGGTTAGGGTGAATGAGAAAGGGGCCGAATTTTGGGAAACCAGGTAAAGGGGTAGGGTACTGTTAGGAAGACCTATGTATTCACAGAGGAGTATAATGTGGTAACAGCATCTCCTATATTTAATCCTTCAAGGAGGTGGTGTCTTTTCTTTGGCAGAAGATCTGATTCCAATCTCCGAAGCAGGCCCTGTCCGGGTTCTTCTGGATCTACCCTCTTTGCCTACTGTAGTCCATTCTTTTTGGAAGGACTTTCTTTGCTGCTTTGGTGAAGAGGTGGATTCTGTGGGTTCTTGGATGATCTTCAAATGGGTTAACATCTGCATCCCTTCTTCAATAGAAGCACAGGAATGGGTGCTATTCTGGTGGACAAAAGTTAGTTTGAACGGAAAATTCCAGTGATATTTAATGTTCTCCTTAATGAGGGCTTGCACTATTGGTCTCAGCTCTCTCCTTCGTAGAGTAGTCGGTGACAAATCTGTATATATCTGCATGTCGTTTCCTTCATATTTGAGGGTTATTTTGGTTCTTGAAGCTTTCATTATTTCCTCTTTGACGTGAAAGTAGTACATCTTTACAACAATGTCCCGAGTTGTTGACTGAGAGGGTTTGGTTAAGGCTCTGTGTACTCTGTCCATAAGTAGCATGGGAGCCTCAATATCAGGGACCAGCCAATGAAACAGTTTAGTAATATCTTCTTGTAGAGATTTATAGCTTTCCGGTAGATTCCAGATTCTGATATTTGAGCGACGTAACCTATTTTCTAGGTCTACTACTTGGTCTTCTAGTTTTCTGATGTAGATGGAGTGATCCAACAGCGTAGTTAAAAATCACTAAGATGTAACTTCCCGAACTGGATGCGGGGTTGGACCAAAGTGCTGAGATTTGGTTCTATAAATGTATAGTGATAGGTCTCCACCCCGCTATAGGAGGTCATGCAATAAAGTGGTGTTTAGATCAGGTCATTATATGCTTTCGTCCTTAGTTTATTTATTTAAGTGAAGTTTGGCATGTTCCAACTACTAGGGTTTGTGGATTATCCCTTATTTTGCTATTATTCAACTGTAGTTGGTGAAAGCTCAGATTTTATGCACTACGGCACAATGGTATCCTGAATACTCCCCCTAGACTTATCCTGACTCTATATTTCTCAATATTGTGGGTCAGGGTAGGGAGTGATGTACCCACTAGAAAACAAAAAAAAAACACAGTCAGTATCCAAGATAATCCGAACCTCCCACTTTTTAGGGATTAATTTCTCAAGCAATAGCGGAAAGAATCATAGATGGGAATGTTGTCTGAGTCAAATATATTTGATAGTCATCCAGACGCACCGCCCAGATACTAGTCCAGATAGAACTGTGAAACTTTCAGTAGTATTTGGCTCCTAGCCTATTCCCTTCACTATTGTTGGTTTTCTACGGTAGTGTAGTGCACTTCTCCCCAGGGCTGTTGTCCTCACTGGACGAATACGGAAAAAGGAGTAAGGGGTATGACCCACTGTCCCTTAGGCCGGCAGGAAAGGGAGGAAGAGATTACACCACCCCTAGCAGAGTTGATACTGTTAAGTGAAAGGCCAGGGTTGTAGCGAGTCCTTTTTGAGGATCTTAGCTCACTTGCTTGAGTAAAAGTACAAATTACACCGATGCAAATCCTCAATACTTAAAGGTACTAGCAATCCCCCCTCTTATTACAGCTGTGATCACACATGTACCCGTAATTTCTTTTGAATTAGCCTGCGGGTGCTGCACCATGCAGCATGACCCAATCCTCCGCGATGAACGGTCTCTGCCGATACCCCTGGCTCAATCTGAATCTTAGGTATGCTCCTCTTATTAGTGTACTAGAGTGGGGCTAATTGGCTGCGTAGTTAGTCTTATTTTCAACTTGGGGCGTGAGACAGAAAATGGCGGCTAGCGCAAACCACAAGTGCACCCCTCCGTGTCTCCTCTCTGATCAGCAGAAGCACTGCTATGTTTAGTGACGGGGTAGTTTGTAGAGTGTCCTTTTTTGATAATGGGCAATTTCGTCTATATTCCCCAATTAGCTGTTCTTACTCACGGTTCCCAGATGGTGTTCGGCCAAACAGCTGTCTCTTGTCGTGTCCCCTAGTGATCTCGGGTCTGATTGACTTTCGGGCTGCCACTGATTAGCTCCCGGAGCGGATCCCCGACACTCCGGGAAGCTGCGCAGCAAAGTTGCGATTCACGTGGGCCTCTCAAATCATTAGCCGCCAGATCGGGCCTCCAATGTCATCTGTCTGTTTCGGACCCACACCTAGCAATCAGACCGGGCTCCTCTCCCTCTGGCACCCAGGGTAGATGTAGAATACTTTAGGAGATTATTGGTTAGTTTTTATCCTAATTTTAGCTGTTTAAATCTATAAATTACGTGTAATTACACCGGAGCTCATGAGGTATGCGACTGCTTGCTTCAACAGTTATCTCTGCCCCCCACTCTTTGTTTTTTATTTTATTCTGATATATTGATATCATTGTTGGAATAAACAGTTTTATATATGAAAAGATCCTGTTGTGCCCCTGAGGTCATTTTTAGAATACTTTAAACCCAGAGCTGGTTTAGCTCTGGTCTATGCAAGTATTCTACAGTAACACACAAACGTATGCGTTGTTTTTTTCGCTCATTCTCTTTGAAGAAATCTTTGGAGGAACATATCTATTGCAACACAGTTTCATGCTGGACTATTTTAAATTTTAAGCATCTGTTCCTATTTGTCATTTATCCACTTGATTTATCACACAATTTTATATTTTTATGATAAAGTAGAAATGCCATGGCGGTTTTTTGAAGTTCAACTTTGATGGTGTTTAAAAAGATCTCGTTAAGAAGGTTTTAAAGGGTCATGATACCCAATTTTTTTCTTTCATGATTTAGAAAGAGCATGTCATTTTAAACAACTTTCTAATTTACTTCTATTATCTAATTTGCTTCATTCTCTTGATATCACTTGATGAAAAGCATATCTAGATATGCTCAGTAGCTGCTGATTGGTTGCTGCACATAAAGGCCTTGTGTGATTGGCTCACCCATGTACATTGCTATTTCTTCAACAAAGGATATCTAAAGAATTGAGCAAATTAGATAATAGAAGTAAGTTGGAAAGTTGTTTAAAATTGCATGCCCTATCTGAATCATGAAAGTTTAATTTTGACTAGACTGTCCCTTTAAGTTGAATGTCTCTTTACTATTTCTAAAAC
Organism: Bombina bombina; assembly: GCF_027579735.1. Taxonomy (NCBI): domain Eukaryota; kingdom Metazoa; phylum Chordata; class Amphibia; order Anura; family Bombinatoridae; genus Bombina; species Bombina bombina. The sequence goes on along the minus strand of NC_069501.1, from coordinate 1,187,936,637 downwards.
TACAGGTAGTAAACCATTTATCCAAACTTCTTGGGATAGGAAATGGTTTGGATTTTGGAATAGTTTGGATTTAGAATATTTGTATATTTGCATCTGTAAAATGAAACAGCTTGGAGAGGGGATGGAACCAAGTGTAAGCAACAATATCATGTAATTTAGGCAATATTTACATGTCATAATGCAACTTATACATGTAAGCTAATAGTAGTGTATATCATTTCTAATATCTTTGTTTACATAGTACTATCAGAAAGATAGTACAGAACAGTAATCAGAAAGGAAATTATTTATTCTTTTAAATAAATTGACTTTTTTAGAACAAAAAAAAAACCACAGGCAGAAAAGATTGCGACTTACAAGCAGAGAAAAATAGGCATTTTTTTTTTTTAAATCAAGTTAAAAAGTTTGAATTTGGGGATTTGTACCATGACCAATCTGATTATTTAAACCGGAATGAAAAAGGTTAAGAAAAGTAAAAACATTTGTAGACAATGTCCTCTGGCAGTAAAATATTCCTGTGAAGGTTGTGTGCACAGTTTATCACAAAGTTGATTTGTGCATACCATTATATAATAGTACATAGATAAAGGACACTTGAAAGTAAAGTTTTCTTTGTTGTAGTCATAACCAGATATTTCCATATATAAAATACCATGACCTTTTAAGGGAAACAGAACATTTTGCCCTTGCAAAAGCTTTGTTTATCCATATATGCAAGAAAAATCTAAAAATATAGCAGATTTATTTTCTAGCAATTTGAGTGCACGATAAGAACGGGAAATTCCATGTCCCTTTAAATGATTAAATTCATATAAAATGCATAATCCTTCAAGAGCCAAGTTTACAAAATGACTGCCCTAAAGAAGCATGAATCACATACGATTAGGTACTTAAAATGGTGTGAAAACACATCCGGAGATGCACTCCTCACAGACAGGCTCACTCTTCTTCACTATTTAGTTTCCTACCATTTCTGTGAACTCGTCACAACAATAGTGTAAAAAATGGCAATTTTAGGGACACTGGGAATACAGCTTAACAATAAAAATGTTTGAGAAAATATTTTCAAAATGTATTATAATGGCGGAGTAGGGAAACAAATAAGTATTGAAGGGAGAGGGGAGGCATGGATGGGTCGCTACAAAAAAACAAAACAAAACAAAAAAAGAATAAATAGTTTTAAAAAACTATAAATTAGGTATTGACAGAGTGTGAGGTTAGTGAGATGTTTTTGCAGGGATCAGGGAGGTGTGAGGGTTTTTTAAAATGTCCTAAACTGCTTACTGGCAAACTCTCTGCCAGTACCTAATATGGTGGTGAAGAGTGTGGGGTGGGAGGTTTGAAAGGAATCCAAAAAGCAATGGTAAAGCCAAGGATGCCTGCTATTTCTAAAAATAAAAGGATCCCAAAGAAGCTTTTACAACCATTTGTATTATGACAGCACAAGTGGTATGTAGTTTCAGTGAGAAACACAAATTTTGTGAAAAAGTTACCATTTTTATATTATATATATATATATATATATATATATATATATATATATATATATATATATATATATATATATATATAAAAAATCGCATTTGGCCGTGAAATAGTGACATGAAAAATATACCAAATGGGCCTACAATTTGGGCGTTTCTCTCGGAAAATCCCAGTAGCAAGGGAATTAAAGCGATTTTAATGTTTCTTAGTGTACTGAACAGTATATACAGGGTCGTCTTTAATACAGGGCAAAAGGGGCAGCTGCCCAGGGCCCAGTCTCTGTTGAGGGGACCAAGAGTCCTTAAAAAAAAAAAAAAAAAAAAAATTATTATTTTTATGGTTCATACCAGACTGCTGATGTGACATGGGGAACACACACATTTAGTCATAATTCTGTCACAGTCAAAAGTACTCTGCTTATATATATTTTTTTTTTAAAACTGTGCCAGACTCTGCCGGTGTCATGTAACATGCCAAGCTATTGCCATGTGCTGTTTTAGATGTGCACTGTGCAGCACTGAATGCAAAGCCCTATCTCGGCATGCAGCCATTCCCACTGCATCAGAAAAGGTCCTACTGGGGTTATCACTATTACCAGGTAACTGCCCTGGTGGTGGGGATTGTTTCTGGGTAGGGCTGACTGTAGGCGCATGCAGCAGAAAGCTGGAGCGGCAGGCACATGAGTATTTGAGCATCTGTGCAGCTGCATACACTGCTCTCTTCAGTCTTGAGGCTGTATGACAAATCTCACACTGTATCCATGCAGCTGTCACGCTCGGCTGCTGGGAAGCTCTGCAGTCCTCTCTGTGTGCTTGATTGACAGGTGTCTGAGCCACCCCTTCCTGATGATGTCACAAACAGGCTTTTTATTCTGGGCTTCCTGTTTCTCCAGTGCCCGTTTGTTTAACTTTGTGGCTTCTGTTAGGAATTCGCTTTGGAATCTCTCTAACTGCTGCTTTTCTGTTGCCAATCTCTTCAAGGACTTACTATGCTGGATTAACCTTCAACCTCCTGATTACCTGTCTCCAAACAATGCAAGTACTGTTTGTTTTGTGAAACTTTCAAACTGCCTGTTTACCTGCTGCAAATTCTGACTACTCTGTGTACTGACAAACTATTCAAATACTGTTATTTCTGTGAAACCTTCAATCTGCATGTTTACCTGTTTCCAAACTCTGCAAATACAATTATTCAGTGTAAACCTTCAAACTGCTTGATATCCTGTTGCCAATCTCAACAAGTACTGATTAATCTGTGTTAACCTTCAAACTACCAGATTACCTGTTGCTATATCTGCAAGTTCTGACTACACAGTGTTAACCCTCAAACTGCCTGATTACCTGTTGCATACTCTGCAAAGACTGTCTTCACAGTGTTAACCCTCAAACTGCCCGATTACCTGTTGCATACTCTGCAAAGACTGTCTACACAGTGTTAACCCTCAAACTGCCTGATAAATTACCTACTCCTGCATTATTAACAGTTTCCGGTTTTACCCTTCTTCTGTCTGAGTATAAGTGGACTATCCCTGCTCTCCTGATTCTGTGGAAGACATTGCCTGAAACCAGTTCCTTATTCAGAAGTCTATCTGGCTGATATCTTGAATTACTTTGGCACAGGCTAACCCTGCTCCATATCGTGAGTACATTGTTTTTTGGAGGTTGTCATGGGGTCACGTCCTGGATTAAACTCAGAGTGCAAGGGTGTTGTTTAAGTTCGCCCTAGCATTTGGGTCTTCTTCTGGACATTTCCTAACCTGACAGTACAAACGGGCCATAATATGGACCCTGATGAGTTATCCAGGGCTGTGGCTCTACAAGGGCAACTTCTAGGAAATCATTCTGCTCATTTGCAATCTTTGGATTCCAAGCTTGACCAGATTACTGCTCTGCTACATAACCTCTCCGCTCCTTCTCAAGCTACGGCGACTCCTGCTGCCACTAGCACCAATGCTGTCTTTAATCCACCTCAAACTGTTGGACAGAATATACCACGAATCCCACTTCCAGATAAATATGACGGTAATCAGTGTCGTTTACACTTCAGAAACAATCCTCAAGTTTTTTCCAATTCTACTTCCAAAATCACCTTTATTATTTCCCTCATGAAGGGTAAGGCTCTAGCCTGGGTGTCCCCTCTTTTAGAGAAGAATGATCCGTTACTACAGGATGTGGATTTATTTGTGTCCATTTTTTCTTCTGTTTTTGACAAGCCTGGGAGGTCTGCAGCTGCTGAGGCAGGATTGTTGGATCTGAGACAGGGATCCCTTTCGGTAGCTCAATATGCTATTGAATTTAGGACTTTAGCCGCAGAAACTGATTGGAACCATGGAGCCTTACGGGCAGCCTTTCGCAAAGGACTTTGAGAACGCCTTAAGGATGAACTTGTATTTCGGGAACTCCCCGATTCATTGGAGGGTCTTATCAATTTATGTATTAATCTTGACGCCCGGCATTATGAACGTCTTCAGGAGAGAGATAGGAATCCGAGATCCTTTCTTAAATCTTCTTTTCGTCCTCCTATTCGAACCTCAAGTCTTTCTAATAATAATTCCCAATCTCCTGAGTCTGTGGACCCCATGGAAGTAGGAGCTATTAAATTGTCAGAAGCTGAACGCCATAGAAGGCGTACTCTTGGGTTATGTCTGTATTGTGGTACCTAAGGACATTTACTGAAGGACTGTCCTATCCGGCCAGTAAAAGCCACGGCTTAACTTTTGATAGAGGGACAGAGTTAAGCCAGAATCCCATGTCTTCCCTCAATTCTAAACTTTTTGTTCCTGTAACTATCTCTCTTTTGGAAACACCAAGTTTCAAGCTCAAGCTCTCATCGATTCTGGAGCTGCTGGAGTATTCATTGATTCAAACTTTGCTGACTCTCTCAGGATTCCTCTTCAAGCCAAGAAACAGTTAATTAAGGTAACTACTGTCAGTGGACAGCCTCTAGGTACTGGTATCATACAACATTCTACCATTCCTCTTCTTTTGACTGTGGGCATACTTCATTCTGAAATTATTCGTTTTGATGTCATCTCTTCTCCCCACATACCATTGATTCTGGGGTTACCTTGGTTGCAGCTTCATGATCCAGTTTTCTCATGGTCTAAAGGAGAACTTATTTCCTGGGGAACTACCTGTTTCAAACATTGCCTGCAAAATCCCTCTAAACCATCTTGTCCTGTCGTAGCTATGGTGGAAGTTCCTGAATCATTGCCTAATTACTATCATGCCTTTTGTGATGTGTTTTCTAAAAAAAGAGGCTGAGACGTTACCTCCACACCGGATATTTGACTGTCCTATCGAATTGTATTCAGGGGCTCCTCTACCTAAGGGAAGGACCTATCCCCTCTCTCGTCAAGAAAATGTCTCTCTTGAGGAATACATAAAAGGACAACTTAGCCAGGGGATTTATTCGTCCTTCCTCTTCACCTGTGGGTGCAGGTTTTTTCTTCATTGGGAAAAAAGATGGAGGTCTTCGTCCCTGTATTGATTATCGAGCCTTGAATCAGATTACTGTCAAAAACAGCTATCCTCTGCCGCTCATTTCTGAGTTATTCGATCGTCTTCAAGGTGCTTCTATTTTTTCCAAGTTAGATCTCCGTGGGGCCTACAATCTGGTCAGAATCCGTAAAGGAGATGAATGGAAGAAGGCATTTAACACTAGATTTGGTCACTACGAGTATCTAGTAATGCCATTCGGATTGTGCAATGCACCAGCAGTATTTCAGCACTTTAACGAAATCTTCAGAGATTATCTAAATCAATTTGTTATCATTTACCTCGATGACATTCTGATCTATTCGAAAACATTACAGGAACATGTACATAATGTAAGACTGGTACTTCAGAGGTTACAAGACAATTCCCTGTTCGCTAAATTGGAGAAATGCTCTTTTCATCAGAGTTCCATCCCCTTTTTGGGGTATATTATTTCTGAATCAGGTTTTGAGATGGATCCTGCTAAACTGTCGGTTATCAAGGACTGGCCCAGACCAACTACTCTCAAATCCCTGCAGAGGTTTCTTGGCTTTGCCAATTACTATAGAAAGTTTATTAAGAACTTTGCTGACATCACGTCTCCACTCACTTCTCTTACTAAGGGCAAAATTGTAAGAACTGGTCCTCTTCGGCAGTACAGGCTTTTGAAATGCTAAAATCAGCATTTTCTTCTGCACCTCTCCTCAGTCATCCAATTCCTGATCTCCAGTTTATTTTGGAGGTTTACACTTCCTCTATAGCAGCTGGAGCTGTTCTCTCCCAACGTGATCTGACTACCAGCAAGATACATCCTGTGGCGTTCTTTTTGAAAAAATTCAATCCTGCCGAGTTAAATTATGATGTGGGCAATAAGGAGCTTTTGGCTATAAAATTAGCTTTGGATGAATGGAGGCATTGGTTAGAGGGTACCAGTCAACCTTTTTTCATTCTGACAGATCACAAGAATCTTTTATACCTCCAAACAGCTACACGTCTCAATCCTCGTCAGGCTCGGTGGGCCTTGTTCTTCTCCAGGTTTAATTTTGTACTTTTCTATGTTCCTGGTTCAAAAAATTCCAAGGCAGATTCTTTATCTAGGCAGTCCCAATCTTCTGAACCTTCTCCATTGGATTCAGAACCTATACTACGTCCAGTTAAAGTTTTGGCTCAAGTATCCTCTTTTCCAGTACAGGCTTTACATGCTGCTCAAGTCCAGGTACCATCTTCTTGCAAACTACCTTCTGGTATCCTGTATGTACCCAAAGGATTACGTCTTAAGCTTCTACGTTGGGCTCATGACAACATTTCAGCAGGTCATCCTGGAATAACCAATACATTGTGGAAACTGAAGCAGCATGTTTGGTGGTCCACTATGAGGAGGGATGTTAAGGATTATATTGCTGCTTGTAGTTCTTGTGCTTCGAACAAACAATCTTCTCAACCGTTTGGTCTATTACACCCTCTTCCTATTCCTCATTACCCTTGGTCTCACTTATCCATGGACTTTGTTACAGATCTTCCTGTTTCTGCTGGAAATACGAGCATTTGGGTAGTGGTGGATCGGTTCTCCAAGTCTGCTCACTTCATACCTCTTCCAGGCTTGCCTTCAGCTCAAAGACTTTCTGAACTCTTTGTTCTACATATATCTCGTTTACATGGTTTTCCCACTGACATAGTCTCAGATCGTGGAGTCCAATTTGTTTCCAAATTTTGGAGGTCTTTTTGTAAGCACTTCGGAATCAACATATCACTTTCTACTGCACACCATCCTCAATCCAACGGACAGACTGAGCGTGTAAATCAAGCCTTGGAATCTTTTCTTAGACATTATGTAGACCATCACCACTCCAACTGGTCTCAGTTATTGCCTTTGGCGGAATTAGCTCACAACTCACGTTATAACGCCTCATTACAGACCTCTCCCTTTAAGGCAGCTTATGGATTTGAACCTAGAACCTTTCCTATGATTACCAATTCTACTAAAGTCCCTGGAGCAGATCGTATAGTAAAAAATCTCAGTAATCACTGGCAACTCATTCGTCAAAATCTACTCTCTTTTTCCTTAAAGGAACACTCAATCAAAATTAAACTTTCATTATTCAGATAGAGCATGCCATTTTATCCCCTTAAGGACCTTTTTTTGGGACTTGATTGTTTTATAGCGCGGTCTTGCCACCAGCGTTGAGACTGCTCTATGCCACAAAGCCTGCTGGAGGGAGGGCATTAATAGCGTGTTCTTGCTAGACTTGTGCTATTATGTCCTGAAAAAAACCTTAACGACCAGTGACAGACAGGGTACATTGTGGTCATTAAGGGGTTAAACAACTTTCCAATTTACTTCCATTAACTAAATGTGCACAGTCTTTTTATATTTAATCTTTTTGAGTCACCAGCTCCTACTGAGCATGTGCAAGAATAAGTGTGTATGCATTTGTGAATGGCTGATGGCTGTCACATGGTATGTGTATGCATTTGTGATTGGCTGATGACTGTCACATGGTACAGGGGGAGTGGAAAAAAACATAACTTTTAAAATTGTCAGAATAAAAATCTACTACTCATTTAAAGTCCAGACTAAGTATTATTGCATTGTCTTGTTATCTTGCATTTGTTGATTATGCAAATCTACTGTGTTGACTGGTCCTTTAAGACATAAGAAATATGCTGATCGCAGAAGGTGCAAGGCTCCTTTACTTCGTACTGGAGACAGAGTATTTTTATCCACCAGATTCATACGTCTAAAACAACCTTGTACCAAGTTGGGTCCTATGTACATTGGACCTTTTCGAATTGTTTCCAGAGTTTGTTCTTCTGCATACTGCCTGGCCTTACCCAAGACTCTCAAGATCCATCCAGTGTTTCATGTCTCCCTACTCAAGCCAGTCATCTACAATCGGTACTCTATCAAGAGTAAACCACCTCCTCCACTTTCCGTAGTGGGAACTTCTGAGTTTGAAGTCAGCCAGATTCTCGATTCCAAGCTACGGGGCAATCGGCTGTACTACCTGTTCCATTGGAAGGGTTATCCTATATCTGAACGATCTTGGGAACCGGCCTCTCATGCTCATGCTCCAGCTCTTGTCAAGTCTTTTCACAAGAAATACCCTGCCAGGCCCAGTCGGGAGAGGTCCTTGAGGAGGGGGCACTGTCACGCTCGGCTGCTGGGAAGCTCTGCAGTCCTCTCTGTGTGCTTGATTGACAGGTGTCTGAGCCACCCCTTCCTGATGATGTCACAACCAGGCTTTTTATTCTGAGCTTCCTGTTTCTCCAGTGCCCGTTTGTTTAACTTTGTGACTTCTGTTAGGAATTCGCTTTGGAATCTCTCTAACTGCTGCTTTTCTGTTGCCAATCTCTTCAAGGACTTACTATGCTGGATTAACCTTCAACCTCCTGATTACCTGTCTCCAAGCAATGCAAGTACTGTTTGTTTTGTGAAACTTTCAAACTGCCTGTTTACCTGCTGCAAATTCTGACTACTCTGTGTACTGCCAAACTATTCAAATACTGTTATTTCTGTGAAACCTTCAATCTGCATGTTTACCTGTTTCTAAACTCTGCAAATACAATTATTCAGTGTAAACCTTCAAACTGCTTGATATCCTGTTGCCAATCTCAACAAGTACTGATTAATCTGTGTTAACCTTCAAACTACCAGATTACCTGTTGCTATCTCTGCAAGTTCTGACAACACAGTGTTAACCTTCAAACTACCTGATTACATGTTGTTAACTCTGCAAGTTCTGACTACACAGTGTTAACCCTCAAACTGCCCGATTACCTGTTGCATACTCTGCAAAGACTGTCTACACAGTGTTAACCTTCAAACTGCCTGATTACCTGTTGCATACTCTGCAAAGACTGTCTACACAGTGTTAACCCTCAAACTGCCTGATAACAAATTACCTACTCCTGCATTATTAACAGTTTCCGGTTTTACCCTTCTTCTGTCTGAGTATAAGTGGACTATCCCTGCTCTCCTGATTCTGTGGAAGACATTTCCTGAAACCAGTTCCTTATTCAGAAGTCTATCTGGCAGATATCGTGAATTACTTTGGCGCAGGTTAACCCTGCTCCATATCGTGAGTACATTGTTTTTTGGAGGTTGTCGTGGGGTCACGTCCTGGATTAAACTCAGAGTGCAAGGGTGTTGTTTAAGTTCGCCCTAGCATTTGGGTCTTCTTCTGGACATTTCCTAACCTGAGAGCAGCCTTGGGCAGACAGCATCCAGTCTGCTGGTCCCCTTAGCCCTGCTTTGTTAGGGGAACAGTGCTTTGTAGAAAGGTATCAGTGGGAAGAATAAGTAAGTGCACACACGCCCCTCCCCATGCAGCATTGTCTAGTGCAGGGTGAGAAGGAACTTGTTCCTAGCAAAGAAGTGACATGTGCTGCTGTGGCTGATGTATAGTGTCATGCTGATACTTCACACATTAATGTAAGGTTTATTTGTATAGTTTTTGTTTTCTCTCTTTCTCAGATTTTACAGCTTCCCATAGCAGTTCTGCTGTTTCAGTCAGTAAACTTATATTTGTCTGCACCTCCATGCTTCCACCTCAGTCTTTAACTTGCTTTGCTCCTGTTGGCTGCCCTAAATCTCTTTAACCAGCTAACCTCACACCAGAATCACATTCAAAAGAATATTAAATGAATCCACAGTGGAGGAATTTATATATTTATTTACTTATTAATACTGCTTAGGTCCAGTTTCACATATTGCAATTTATTTCATTTTTATTGATAAAAAAAAATGTAAGACCTATTATTTGTAAAATACTTATCTTGCGATGGTAAACATTGCGCCGTTCCTCAGCCCACACTTCGTACTTCATCCAGCTTATCCCACATGGCGTCCAACACCTGGGGAACGCAAGGATTGGAAGAAGCCGGATTTCTGACATGATTTTTAAAACAATTATTTTTCAAAGCAGTGCTTAAGTATTAAAACATGCTATGAGTTTAAAGTCCCTTTAACCATACCTCCCAACAGTACTGTGTCCTGTGGACTGCCAAGAGTTGGGAAGTCTGGCATGCTGCCCGCCCACAGAGTAGATTGTCAGGGACTATATTAGACCTGCCCACTAATTACCCAGACATGGCCATCAACCAGACACACCCACGATCCTGTCCTCTATCAACCCATGACCACACCCTCTCAAAGCAGCCCTTAGCCCAAAATGACAACTGGACCTTTATAACCTCCAGAATCCCGAGAGACAGCCATAAATGTTGGTATGGATGCTTTCACATCTGTGATAGAATTTTGTATTTAATTTCCCTTTAAGATGTTCAGTGCTGAAATTACAAAATCCCAGGTTGACCTCTAGTAAATACATTTAGCACAGAACGCAACTGAATGGTATACGAGTGATGGTTAACTTCCGAGCACACAGGGCTGCAGATCATTATTTTAGAAGCCTTAAGGGCCACATACAAATGTATGGTTATTAAACAAACAAATAGGCTTGGAGATTACCACTCTCAGCGTGTTGCAGCTTTCCTTGGCCGAGAGGACATCCACCGGCCCGGATTCAGGATCTGCGGATCCCGCAACAGAAGTCCCGCAGGTGCAGCATATTTGTGCTTGGTGGCTGAAGCACTGTGTTTATTGTCTGTTCTGGTTCCCCAGACCTACGCTGCTTAAATTGTAGCATGCAGCTCTAATTTGAGTATACTGACTTTGGCAGCGGATACTTAAAAACACAATCAAGTACCGGTAATATTCAGGAAAATTTGATCGTACCTACTGCTAATAACAGAAGCCATTCAGATATTCAGGGCCTGGCCCCTGCAGGAATTACAAGTCGCAGAAGCCCCTTATTACCCACCTCGTTGCTTGGCTGCTGTTTTCCCGGCCCTGGTGCTGGGACGTCGACCCCCAAGAGTGGTCGGGTGCCTTCGGAGGAAATTCTGAGGCGGGTTGGGGTGCACGCCGGGCTCCTTAGTCGGGGTCTTGTTCGCGAAGAGTGGGAGCGGAGGAGGCAGTAAAGTGTTAACACGTATCTACACCTGGAACCGGCCCTCGGCAGGTAACGCTAGGCTGTGGAAGGGGGCGTGCCTGCAGGGATTTCTCATACACAGCGGGTTTTGCTGAAACGCCACAGACCTGAATCAACACAGAGGATTCCAGGTGCCCGGTCACTAATCTCACGACTCACAGCCTGGTTTGTGAAGGATTTCCTGAGCGTAGGTCACGGCTCCTGGTTTTGCTGTCCTGGGCTTTACTGCAAGATCAGCTACTGGAGTTCGACTGAGTGAGCTCATACAGGTACTATCGTTTTGTGCATAAGTCTAAGATTACCTGCTGGACCTTGAACAGGGCTGTAGGGGCCCATATAGTTATTGCCGCTTTGTTGTACATTTCAAAGGCTAGAGACGGCCCGGCTGGGACTGGGGGCGCTTATACACAAGCCGGATCAGATAAAGCATTTCTGCTGCTGGTCTTGAGAGCTGTTCCATGACGATAAATAGAACCTATATGTATATTTAATTTTAGGTCATCACAAGGCCCAGTACATGATTGACTAAATATAAAAACTTTGGTTCTGGGACTTCATCAAAGAACTTTTGTAAGGGCCCCCTCGGGGGATTCTTACAATATGAAATAATATACTGTTCATTACATTTAAGGGGCTTGTTTCATGTAAACAAGAGTGATAGCATCATAAAGGAAAAGTAAGGGCATAATGGCCCTGGATATTTTGAATTGTTGCACTGATATGAGATAGAGAATAAGTTGGTGTGGTCTTGTTGTAAAAATACTGTCTTTCTGCTTAGACTAAAATAGTATCTGTCTAGATAGTAAACATATAGTGTGGTCTGTTCAGACAATACAGGATACCATAATTTTAGCGTAGTTACCAACATTGCTCTTTAGATGCTCTCTTTGGTATTGGAATCCCAGAAATCATTATGCCCTATAAATATAAGGTATAAGGCATAGACCCTATAGATTTATTGTGGGTATTAATTGAGACAGATAAATGTAAGAAAATGCCACACTTTATATAAAACTTCTGGACTCTGGTTAAATCCTGGGTTAAATTGATTTGTTATTAGATTGAATATAATATACGGCGATCAAGAGCAGAAATAAATGATACTTCGCCTTTATTTAATTTTTGTACACAACACGTTTTAGTAAACTATCTCAGATTTATGGATTAGCTGATAGTTACTACTTCTACATAGACCTGGAACAGGCCAGAATTGAGGTACTATCAGATTAAATTTGGCATAGGGCAATAAAGTTAAAGAATAGGGGTTATTTTGCCCTTGTCCATTTTTTCCCATAATAAGTTATTTAGAGACATACGTTAAGGGCATAAGTGAGTGTTTAGAATAGATATTATACTGCTACCCATAGGTTCTACGAGTTATTGAAAGCTTAGAAAATTGTTGGGCTAAGTAAAAAGCATTGTACCTCAATACCACAGTATTAGACGTAGTATATTTGAACTGTCTTTCTTATAAACTTAAGGTACAGAGCCCATAGATCCCTTGTGCATTATATGGTAGCCGGCTAATACAAAGATTAGATAAGACATTCCCTTATTCTATATAAGACTTTAGGAGTTTTTTGTTAATACACAGTGAGTTCCTTTTTTTTTTTTTTCTCCACTAGATCAAATATATTTCACGGCGTTTAGGTGAAGGTACAACTGATACTTCGCCCTTGTCTAAACTTTGTGCACAACACACGCTAGAAATCCACACAAGAGCACAGTTCAAAGAAAAAGGTAATATTGACTTAATTTTACACGTAATATATATATATATATATATATATATATATATATATATCTAAAAAAATGAGAAAGAAAGCGCACAAAGGCACCTACATAGTGCAAATCAATTTAATTTAAACAATAATACAGGGGTATATTAAAACTGCTCCCCGTAGGGTATCTACTCACAAGAGTCAACCTCAAACTTGTGAGGTATGTTTGAGCATGTAGTTTTTAAAGTTCCGCTCAGAACCGCTTGCTGTGAAAGTGCTTAATCAAAAGAAGTCAGGACAAATCCAACCTGAATGCCGGGTGTCGCTGTCTGTAACTCGAGATCTGGACAAGTATTTCTCCCGGCCTCTTATTCCACTCACATCCCTTTTTGGTAGAAGTTTTTTTGGGATATAATCTTTCTTGAGCAAAATGGTCCGTGCAGATACAAACACAGCTGATCGCTGTTTCACAAAGACAGACGCAAGGTGGGCGTGGCCTTACGCGTTTCACGGTTGTGTCACCGCTTCGTCAGAGGAATATCCACGCCCACTGGAAGCTTCCCTTAAATACGTTCTTAGTCAATGTAGACCGCCCACCTAAGCGTCTCATTTAAAAATCGGTCATGCGAATTTGTAATCCTGTTATATTATGCGATGGTCATATCTGCGCTTACATTTAGGAAAATGTGAACCACCACAATTATAACATTAAATAAACATACGATAATAATACAAAATTCATTAATATTATTAAATAATTCTAAAAAAGGTAAAAAGAAGATTTCCTTACTACTTTACAAAAAATGTGTTTGAACCTTAATGTTAGTTACATTTCTATATATAATTAATATAAAATTTAAAAATTATATTTAAAAATAAAGTAATAAGATTTAATTCATGATACATTATGTATCTAGGGGTTGCGTAAGTAATTTTAAATTAGTGAGAATTCTTGAATTCATAAAAATAGCGTAGATAAAAAGACTTAGAGGTTATTAATATTTTAAAATCATAAGAAAGCCTGTATGTCTACCTCTCTATTGAGACCATATGGTTCTAAAGTTTTAAGAGTGTGTATCCAATAGGTCTCACGTTTCCGTAATTGTAACAGTCTGTCGCCCCTTCTTTTATCCAGAACCACCTGTTCTATTGCTTTAAATTTCAGACCTTCAGGGTTATTCTGGTGTGCATCCCTGAAATGATCATACACGCCGTGGGGAACATCACCAGAGGTGATATTGTTCAAATGTTCATTAATTCTCCGTTTCAGGGTACGTTTTGTTCTCCCCAAATACTGTTTCCCACAGCTGCATTCAAGGATGTACACCACAAATTTGGACTGACAATTTAAAAAAGATTTAATAGGAAAACATTTATTATTTGTATTTGATTTTACTTCTTTATTATCTGGATCAGTGTATTTACATACATTACAATTTTTCCTTTTGCATTTAAAAAATCCTTTGTGTTGATCTGTTAACCAGGATTTGTTTGTTTTAATTTCTCTTAAAGTGCTGGGTGCTAATATGGTTTTTATTGATCTATTTTTTCTGAAGACAACATTTGGTTTATCTTCTAATAAATTTTTTAATACTGGATCTTCTTTTAAGACATACCAGTATCGGCGAATAATTCTTTCTATTTCAGTAGCTGAGTTATTGTATTTAGTTAAGAATAAATTATTTCTCTTTTTTGACGTTGAAATTTTTCTGTTCTCATTACCTTTTAAAAGAATATTCCTATCGAGTTTTCTTGTTTTATTCAGACTCTGTTCAATTACTTCAGTAGAGTATCCCTTTGCCACAAATTTCGTTACCAATTCTTTAGCTTCTATTTCAAAGGTCTCTGCTTTCGTGCAATTCCTTTTTACCCTTTGAAACTGCCCATAGGGTATATTGTTTACCCATTTTTTGTGGTGACAACTTTTTGCATGCAGGTAACTATTGGAATCGGTCTGTTTTTTATATAATGTGGTAATAATTCTATTTTCCTCATGTTGTAAAGTTATGTCTAAAAAATCAATTTTAATTTTATTACTATTGTGGGTGAATTTTAAATTTTTATTGTTGGAATTAAGGTAAATGATGAATGCTTCTAATGTTTCTGCATCACCTCTCCAGATGACAATGACGTCATCTATAAATCTCCGCCAGAGAATGATGTTATTTTTAAATGGGTTATTATTCCAAATATATTGGTCTTCCCAACACCCCATATATAAGTTGGCATAATTGGGGGCAAATTTGGTCCCCATTGCCGTACCGCTAAGTTGTAGGAAAAATTCTTTATCAAAAAGGAAATAATTCTTAGTTAGAATAAATTTTATTGCTTCCAATAGGAACCATACTTTCACTTCTGGCAGGTGCTCATGTTTCATTAGGAAGTATTCTATGCTTTCAATCCCCTCCTTGTGAGGTATGCTGGTATATAATGCGGTGACATCTAATGTCAACCAGATAAATTCTTCATTCCATTCAATTCCCTCCATTAAATTAAGCACATGTAAAGTATCCCTAATGTAGGACTGTAATGTGGTTACCATTGGTTTTAAGTAAAAGTCCACATATTCGGATAGTTTACAGGTAAGGGAATCAATTCCCGAAATAATTGGCCGGCCTGGAGGTGTCTTTTGGTCTTTATGTATCTTTGGTAGATAATAAAAGGTCGCTACCCTGCAGTTCTCATTATACAAGAACTTTTTCTCATCCAAAGTAATTGCCCCCAGATTCTTCGCCTTATTTAATAATTCAAACAGAATTTTAATAAAATCATGAGTCGGATCCCTAAATAATTTTTGGTAGGTTTCCTTGTCATTTAGAATTCTAAATGATTCTTTCAAGTAATCACTTCTATTTAGAATTACAATACTTCCCCCCTTGTCCGCTTCTCTTATGATGATTTCATTATCTTTTGACAAGTTCTTTAATGCCTTTAATTCATATTTATTTAAATTCTGTTTGTCTTTTCTTACCTTATTATCAATTTTTTCACATAAGTTTATTAAATCCTTTTCCACCAATTTTTGAAATACTGGGATATGATTCCCTTGAGAGTGTAATGGATAAAAAATTGACTTCGGTTTAAAACCACTCTGTGTCCCTTGAGAGCCTTCAACTTCCAAGGTTTCCAACAGAGACAAAGTATACTCATCCAAACCTGTTTTCCAACTGCTGGCCCCTTCAGTATTGGATTCCAAAGATATCAGATTGGTTAGAGTTTCCCAATCCTCAACCTTTAGATTAATATTGTCTTTATTCTTAAGTTTAGTTTTTTCAAAATGGCGTGTTAGAGTTAATTTCCGAATAAATTTATTTAAATCTATAAATAACTCAAATGAATTTGGATTCTCTGAGGGAGAAAAGGAAAGACCTTTTTGGAGTAGACTTAATTCTGCTGGCGTTAATCTTTTATCTGATAAATTGAAAATTTTAGTTTTTTCTTTATTTAAAATTATTTTCTCCTCTTTATTTCGTATATTTCGTCCCCCTCGCTTTCCTCGTCTGATTCCATAGGTCTTTTTTGTCTTGTGTAAAAGTGAGTTATTGGTACATTTCCTTTTTCCACTATTTGTGGTTTTGTTAATTTCCCTGATTTTCCTAAAAAAGATGCATTATCTTTAATTTTTCCTGACCTGTTGTTCTCACGGTTGCTGTTTCTTACCTGTGGATCAGAAAAATGCTCAGAAGAAGAAGGTGCCTCTCTGTCCTCTCTCTCATGTGTTGCCATCACTACTTTAGCATTTTGATTAATGGTTTTTTTGTTATTGTTATGAAAATTCTGAGCTTTTTTATGGCCTTTTTTTGGTTGTCCATTGACATATCTATGATTATCCCTACTATCATTTGGAGTTCTATCCTGATATGCATATTCATGATAATGATTATAATTATAATTATTAGAATTCTTCCTACGCCAATTGTGAGAGTTAGCCCTAGGACCATGGGGGTAATAAGAACCCTCATTCCTTGACCTATTGTTTGAGTAATACCTTGGTTGTTGTACTTGCGCTTTTACAAAGCTTCTTTTTCTATTAGGATATTCAGATCTTATAGGGGTATTAGTGCTTTTTGTCTTTGAGAAAACCTCTTCCATGTCATTCCCCTCTTCTATATGTAATTCCTGTTCGGTCTCCTGATTAATTTCTTCTTGTAACTCTATATAATCCCTCTTAAATTTTTTATATTTCCTATATTCTATTTCTTTTTCATATTTTTGTACCCTCTGTTTGGTTTCTTTATTAATTTCATCATATAGAGCATCTTCCCTGAATGGTTCTAATTCACCTCTAATTTTATTGATCTCCTCCACTATTTTAGATAATTTTATATCTCTGTATCTGATTAGAATATCTATAAATTTGTTTGAGCAGTCCGTTAATGCTTGCTCCCATTCTAAATGATATTCTACATCAGCTAAATCAAAAATAGCTGTTTTTGACATACGCAACCCCTTCGGTATTAAATTCTTTTTAATATATTCTACATTGACTAAGAACGTATTTAAGGGAAGCTTCCAGTGGGCGTGGATATTCCTCTGACGAAGCGGTGACACAACCGTGAAACGCGTAAGGCCACGCCCACCTTGCGTCTGTCTTTGTGAAACAGCGATCAGCTGTGTTTGTATCTGCACGGACCATTTTGCTCAAGAAAGATTATATCCCAAAAAAACTTCTACCAAAAAGGGATGTGAGTGGAATAAGAGGCCGGGAGAAATACTTGTCCAGATCTCGAGTTACAGACAGCGACACCCGGCATTCAGGTTGGATTTGTCCTGACTTCTTTTGATTAAGCACTTTCACAGCAAGCGGTTCTGAGCGGAACTTTTAAAACTACATGCTCAAACATACCTCACAAGTTTGAGGTTGACTCTTGTGAGTAGATACCCTACGGGGAGCAGTTTTAATATACCCCTGTATTATTGTTTAAATTAAATTGATTTGCACTATGTAGGTGCCTTTGTGCGCTTTCTTTCTCATTTTTTTAGATTTCTACCTTACTCCGTGAGATTCCGGAGGATTAATAAGATACAGCAGCCGACACCTACAATTGATCTGCACTATTACGTGGGATCCAACTAACTTATCCTTTTTATTGTGATTTATTATCTTATCATTATATATTTCATTCTGTTATATATTTTCAATGAATCAATATTATTTGATTATTTGAATGTTTTGATTTTGGGATCATCCAGATATTTATATTGTATTTTAAAAAATAGGTTTATTTAGAGCGCAGTTCTGTGTTTTGAAAGAGAGGTTTTTTAACCCTTTGACATACACGCTTTTTTTGTTTCATATATATATATATATATATATATATATATATATATATATATATATATATATATATATATATATAAGAGAGGGCGTTCATTTTGAGTTTATTTTGGGAATTAATTGACATACCTTATCTTTGCACAGTTCCTGGTGCAGGTAAAAATTGAGGCCCTAGTATATTAAATATAATATAGGGCAATCTGTTTAAAGTATATCTGTTACTCAGATTTCTCACACAATAGACTACTCTGATACATATTGAACAGCACAAGTGTGTAAGACAGTTTGAGTTAGGTCTAGGGATCAAACATAGATCATTCGGTGAGTACCTAAGGGCACAGGCCAGTATAATTGTAGATTCTGGTCCAGAATATAATTGCACCACTATTAGATTTAGTAAATACAGGGTGACTAAGTTAGACATTAGTTGTTGTTTTTCACCCTAGCTTTTTAATAAAAGTCTTCAGTTGGTAAAAATTAATCATATTTTTTTTTTTTTTTAAGATAGAAAGTTTATGGATAGATTTATGCACCAAAAAAGCTCCCCCACCACTATGCCTCCTAAATCTAAAGATAAGAAGGGGGGCAGCAGGACATTGGATTCTAGTATAGAAGTGGTTTTAGAAAAAAACGCCCCCCCCCTTGCCTGGGAGTAGTCTGGTAGATTTTGCCGCAGAAGTCGCTAAAATATTGACCCCCCAATTTGAGTCTATCAAAACCGAAATTAAAAGTGAAATCTCAAATCTTACTATGGAAGTCAGACAATTTTCCTCAAGACTTGAGGAAGCCGAAAACAGAATTTCGGATATAGAAGATAGACTGAATATGCAAGAACCTAGTATAGAATCCCACAGTAAATGGATTACATCTCTGCAGGCTAAGATCGAAGACCTTGAGGATCGCTCACGACGAAATAATTTGAAAGTTATAGGTCTTCCAAAAACTCCAGAGTTCCAAGACCTGATGGCTTTTGTTTCTATAACCCTCCCTCAGGCGCTACAGATTCCTGCTCCTGCTGCCCCTTTTCAGATAGAAAGAGTACACAGGATAGGGGTACGCCGTGAGAACAATGAAGGTAATAGACCTAGACCAGTTATTTTCAAGTTTATTAATTTCCAAGATAAGATGTTATATCTTAAGTATTATAGAAAATGTAATCCCTTTGTATTTGACGCGCATAGACTGCTAATCTTTCAGGATTTTTCTGCAGAAACCCTGGCCAAGAGAAGAGACATGTCCTTTTATGGCAGATTGCAGAAGGGGAATTTCAATATTAAACTGATTTATCCTGCAAGACTGGTAGTGATGAGAGATGGCAAATCCCTCACATTAAACAATGTGGTGGAAGCAGAGGCTTTTTGTAGAGATGAGGGAGTGCCATAAAGCTGTAATAAATGAGTAAAGTGCGTCCCATTGAAGGTGGGCAAATGGGGATGATGCCTTATTGGTTTAGAATGTCATACTCATGGTTATACAAACAGAATAGTAAGGGGTGGGCGGGTTTTTTTTTTTTTTTCTTCCCCTCTCTCTTCCCCTCTCTCCCTCCCATGTACTTATGCCTCAATCCACTCCTCAACCGATTCATATCTTAAAACTTGATGGGTATTAAGTTAAAGTTACTATCATGGAATGTAGGAGGAATAACTTCCCCAATCAAGCGCAAATTGATAATCAAACATTTAGGAAAGTCACAGCCAGATATTGTCCTGCTTCAGGAGTTACACCTAAAACCCCACGAGTTTCCTAAACTTAAGTTTAAATGGGTCGGGGATGTGGTGGCAGCGCCATCCCCTTCTAGAAAGAGGGGGGTCGCTATATTATTAAGTAAGAATTTGGATTACCATTTTGGTAATATTGATGTGGACCCAGAGGGTCGATACATAATACTGGAAATTGAAATCAATAAGATACATTACACATAATGTAACATCTATGGACCCAATCAAATAGACAATGAGTTTTGGACAGGTCTAACGGTTAAATTGCATAAATTTATAGGCCGCAATTTAATTATTGGCGGTTATCTTAATCTGGTGGCAGACGTGACGTTAGATAATCTAAAGAATAGGTCACTTTATGCCAGATGTAGGAAGGTTCGGATCTTTCATAAATTTTGCGCTCAACTGGGTCTTGTAGATATATGGCGGTCACAGAACCCAGATAGCCGTACGTTTACATGCATGTCACAAGCTCAGCATACACTGTCAAGGATAGATTATTTCCTCATCTCAGACTTGTTGCTTAATTGGAACTGGTCTTCAGATATAGCGGACATTATTATTTTCAATCATGCGGTCATTTCACTGGTCTGCAATCCGCCACAAAGAAAACAAGGGGGTAATTATATCCTCTTCCCCAAATTCTTAAGCAATAATTAGAATTTTCAAAACTGGTTACGTCTGAAGTGGACAGACTATTTCACAAATAATAGGAGCTGTTTGGACAAAACCGAGGTGTTTTGGGAGGCTTCTAAGGCTGTGCTTCGGGGGGATATAAAATCTTATATGATCTCCTGGAAAAAGAAATGTACTCAGACCGGCAGGCAATTGGCTAATCAAGTCAAGAATTCTTATAAAGCCTATATCAGCAATCCCTCCATACAGCAGTGGGAAGCATATGTAAATGCCAAAACTGTTCGAGACATACACGTAAAACAAAACACTGTCCAGGAGGAGATTCGATTAAAATCTATATATGGTGGTCATAAAGGGAGATCGGCAAAGTTTTTGGCTAGATTGACTAAATCTTCCCCACGGTACGCTATTTCGGCAATTAAACAGGGCTCATCTCGATACACGAACCACTCTGATATTGAAAATGTTTTCTTCGAGTTTTTTCAGGATTTGTATAAACAAGAGTCACCCAATTTAAGTAAGAAAAGAGAATTTTGGCAGCGGATTAAGGTCCCGAAATTATCTGAGGATATGAGAGACTCTATAAACACTACTATATCTGAAGAAGAAATAATACTTGCAATTAAACATGCAAAACCAAATAAGGCAGCTGGACCAGATTCTTTCCCTATTGAATTTTACAGAATCTTAGAATCTCAGGTGGTACCAGTACTGCATAAACTGTATAATCAATATTTTTCTGGGAGCTTTAAATGTTCCCAATATTTTGCGGCGGCAAACATTTCACTAATCTTGAAAAAGGGGAAGGATCCTGAGCTTCCTAATTCTTATAGACCCATATCAGTCCTGAACACGGACTATAAACTGCTGGCTACCATTTTAGCCAATCGTCTGAAACCATGTATTGGAACCATAATTCATGAGAACCAATCAGGCTTTATGCCAGGCCGAAACCCGGTGCGGAATATGCGGAAACTATTAATAGTAATCGAGTCTCTCTGGAATAAATATGAAATTTCAAATTACTATAGAACTACAGACAAAGCTATACTGTCAGTAGACGCGGAGAAGGCATTTGATCGGGTTAATTGGGATCATCTTCTCCCTAGACCAGTTTGGTATATCAGGCCAATTTAAGGACTATATTCAATTAATATATAGTGCTCCCACATCCGCGGTGCTTGTTAATAATGTTTTGTCCCAGCGATTTGTTATGCACAGAGGTACTAGGCAGGGCTGCCCACTCTCTCCTCTTTTATTTAATATCAGCCTAGAGCCTCTGGCTATATTAATGCGTCAGGAGCTTTCGGGTATCTCATTGGCGGGGGAGAAACTGGTTTTACCGTTGTATGCGGATGATCTGCTTGTATTCATATCTAACTTCAGGGCCTCATTACCAATCCTACAAGGCATCATTACAGATTTTGGTATGATCTCCGGGTATAAGATAAATAGTTCAAAATCAGAGCTATTGTGGCTACATAAAATACCCTCATTTAGCATGAAGCATCCGTTCTTGGAAGTTCACCAGATTTCATACTTAGGTTTATTAATATCTAGAAATCCGGGCGAATGGTACAAGGTGAACTACGCAGATTGCTTGATACATTGTTGTAAATTATTGAAGGATT
The DNA here is from genome assembly GCF_027579735.1 of Bombina bombina. Lineage (NCBI taxonomy): Eukaryota > Metazoa > Chordata > Amphibia > Anura > Bombinatoridae > Bombina > Bombina bombina. The sequence goes on along the minus strand of NC_069501.1, from coordinate 1,187,914,699 downwards.
GGACAGCTTTGCTTATATCCTTGTCGGCTCGTGTGATGTTGATCAAGACAGTTATTTTCCCCAAAATACTATATATTTTACAGAATATCCCGTTATTTCTGCACAAAAAAGACATTGTCAAATATAATAAAGCCTGTTCGAGATTTCTATGGAAAGACTCTAAACCTAGAATTACATGTCAGCGTCTGATGAATAATAAGTTGGCAGCAGGGCTTGCTTTGCCCAGGCTTATAATCTTGCATGTATCTCGCGGCTTGCAATAGACTGGTTATCGGAAAAAGAACAAATTTCTGTGTACCTGTGGGAGTCTAGTTTGGTTGCCCCCTTCGATTTGAAAGCTTTATTGCATTGCCCGTTGACATCTCTGCCTTCAAATATCTTTTATTTAGTTATGATTAAGAACGTCATAGTGGCATGGCAGAAACTGTGTAGTAGCCTAGAGTGTCCAGTACATGTGTCGAAGTATTTACCTATTCGTGGTAACCCTAATTTTACACCAGGTCTGTCAAATAGGATTTTTATGGAGTGGGAAACAAAAGGTTTGAAATATATGGTGCAGATTTTGGGAAATACAGGACACCCAATAACATTTGCAGAATTAGCAGGGAGTTTTGATTTAGGGGCTCGAGAGTTCTACGCCTATCAACAAATTAGACACTATCTTCAGGAGTTATTGAATGGGTATGGGACCAATTGGTTATTAGGGGATATTCAGGACAGGATAACAAGCTACGCATCTGGAATCTATGCTATCTCTTCATTGTACTTACTTATAATGCAAAAATCATCAAATAGTCAGATTACTGATATAGCAGCAAAATGGTTTTTATACTTTCCTGACATAGATGAGCAGATTATTACTTCTAGTTTTAAAATAGTACAACAAAGCGGGTTTCCAACTTTATGGAGAGAATCTCAAATCAAAATAGGTTTACAGCGATATCTGACACCGGGCTTGTTATCTAAATGGTATAAAACAGATATCTTCTGCTCCAGATGCTCCGCAATTAAGGCAGACTTATTCCATTTTCTGTGGGCATGTCCTAAAATCTTGCAACACTGGAAGAAGATAACGTTTTGGATGAATACAACTTTACAGTTAGCGCATGAACTTAAACCTATTGAGGTTTTTTTTCTTGTAAAGTACTACGGCACAAGCAAAAATTATAGTCTCATAAATACAATTGTTTTAGTCGCTCGTAGTCTTATCTTTCAAATGTGGAAGGCGCGAGACGCGCCCAACATATCTCACTTTAAAAAAGCTTTATTAAACCAATTAACCACAGAACAATTTCATATATCTCACCCACAAGAGGATCAATTACCTACTTTTTTATGGCATGTCAAATAAAAGTGATAAAACCATTTCGCAAATCAGAATTTATGATGACCAATATATATGCGGGTCACTTTCCTAGAAACTGGAGTGAGGACAGTGAGTGAGGTTGGCAGGAGGATATGACTTGGGAGGTCGGGTACGAGGGGAATATCTTTTTCCCCTTTTTTTTTTTTTTTTTCTTCCGGTTTGGTTTGGGTTTTATTGGGTGAACTATGTCTCATTGCGTAATGATTTATTAAGAGTCGGGGTTGTATGTTGTTAAATTAAGGCCAGCAGTAATTAAGTACAATAGGCCTGTGGAAAAATCACATGTACTTAAGATAGCTTAAGTGAATATTTGGTGCTTTGCACAGAATTGGAATGTATAACCTGTAAGATATCAGAAATGTTCAGATGTGGAATTGTTCCATAGAATGTATTTTGAGGTAGTACACAAAAGCACAAACGATTTTTTTTTCTGTTTGTCTATTTTGAAATTTTGTATTGTGTCTTTTTTGTTCAATAAAAGAAAAATTTTTATAAAAAAAAAACAAAAAAAAAAAAACAAACAAACAAATAATATAAAATTATATAGTATATATAATAGATTTAGCGAAGATTATAGGGTACTGTCTGCTGTACTTTCCTCCAGAGGGCTCTTCTGATTTGTGGCCACCGAAAACCCCATATTTTTAGTCTTTTTCCTAGGGCCACAAAAAACTAGTGACAAGGTCCATATGTAGCCTTCAGACAGCCAGTTGGCCACCTCTGCTGTATATGAATAACGTCACTAAACACACAAACCAAAGTCTTTCCAAAAGGTAGCTCAAGGTTTCTACAGTTGTATTGTTTTCATCTCTATATAGCACCTGTTGCTTTTTGTACTGAAAGTGAAACCATACAATAATTTGAAGGGTACAACACATATATGGCCAGATTATGAGTGGGGCACAAACATTTGTGCCTGAGCGATAAGGGGTTAATCTCAAGTGTTTGTACTCATCTGGCTTACTTCTCGTATTGAAAGTAAAAATGCGATCGCGATTTACGCTACAATTACCGCGTCCTCAGTTCTGGTTAACTGTTTCACAAAACTAAGTTTCACAACACACATCAAAAATTCATTACAAAGTACAGTTACACTCATAAAACCATTCAAAAAAAGGAAATTTATGCTTGCCTGATAAATTTCTTTCTTTATTGACACGATGAGTCCACGGATCATCTAAATACTATTGGGAATATCACTCCTGCCCAGCAGGAGGCGGCAAAGAGCACCACAGCTGTTAAATATCACCACAGCTGTTAATATGCAGAGGTGCCTGAGGTTTATAACATAACAAAAAATATCCTGTCATCGAAAACAGGGCGGGCCGAGGACTCGTGTCAAGAAATAAATAAATTTATCAGGTAAGCATAAATTTTGTTTTCTTTCTAATGACATGATGAGTCCACGGATCATCTAATTACTATTGGGAATCAATACACAAGCTAGAGGACACAGATGATAAGGGAGGGACAAGACAGGGAACCTAAACTGAAGGAACCACTGTTTGAAGAACCTTTCTCCCAAAGGAAGCCTCAGCCGAGGCAAAAAGTATCAAACTTATAGAATTTTGAAAAAGTATGTAGAGAGGACCAAGTTGCAGTCTTGCAAATCTGTTCTACAGAAGCTTAATTTTTGAATGCCCAAGAAGAGGAAACAGCCCTCGAAGAATGAGCCATAACCTTCTCAGGAGGCTGCTGTCCAGCAATCTCATAGGCAAATCAAATTATATTCTTCAGCCACAAAGAAAGAGAAGTAGCCATAGCTTTCTGCCCCTTACGTTTCCCAGAGAAAACTACAAATAGAGCAGAAGACTGACGAAAATCCTTAGTCGCCTGTTAGTAGAATTTTAGAGCACAAACCACATCTAGGTTGTGCAGAAGAAGTTCCGTATGAGAAGAAGGATCAACAATCTACTGATTAATGTTCCGATGTGAAACTACTTTAGGACGAAAACCCAATTTAGTACGTAAAACAACCTTATCCGAGTGAAATATAAGATAGGGAGACTCATGCTGTAAAGCAGAGAGTTCAGAGACTCTACAAGCAGAAGAGCAACAAGAAACAAAACCTTCCAAGATAACAACTTCATATCCAAGGATTGCATAGGTTCAAAAGAAGCCTGCTGAAGAACCTTAAGAACAAGATTAAGACTCCAGGGAGGAGTAACAGGTTTGAACAAAGGCCTGATTCTGACCAAGGCCTGACAGAACTATTGAACATCTGTTACCTCTGCCAGACGTTTATGTAACAAAATAGATAAGGCAGAAATGTGACCTTTCAAGTAGATGAAAAACCAAGCTTAGATAAAATTAAGTGTTCAATCTCCAAGCAGTCAGCTTCAGAGAAACTAGATTTGGATGAAGGAAGAGCCCTTGAAGTAGAAGGTCCTTTTCTAGAGGAAGTTTCCAAGGAGGGAGAGATGACATCTCCACTAATCCACTAGGTCTGCATACCAAATCCTGGGAGGCCACGCCGGAGCAATGAGAATCACTGACACCCTCTCTTGCTTTATCCGAGCAATTACCCGAGGAAGGAGAGTGAACGGAGCAAATAGGTACGCAAGATTGAAATTCCAAGGAACTGCCAGAGCATCTATCAGACTCGCCTGAGGGTCCCTGGACCTCGACCCGTACCTTGGGAGCTTGGCATTCTGATGAGATGCCATGAGATCTAGATCCGGCTGTCTCCATTTAAGAATTAAGTTGGAAAATACTTCCGGATGCAATTCCCCTTCCCCCGGATGAAAGGTCTGTCTGCTCAGAAAATCCGCTTCCCAATTGTTCACTCCTGGAATGTGGATCGCAGATAGACAAAAGTTGTGGGTCTCCGCCCACTGAATAATCTTGGACACCTCTTTCAGTTCCACCCTGATGGTTGATGTAAGCCACTGAGGTTATGTTGTCCGACTGAAATTTGATAAACCTGGCAGAAGCTAACTGAGGCCAGGCCAGAAGAGCATTGAAGATTGATCTTAGCTCTAGAATGTTTATGGGGAGAACAGATTATTCCCGAGTCCATGTCCCCTGAGCCCTTAGAAGGCCCCAGACTGCTCACCAACCTGTCAAGCTGGCGTCCGTAGTCACTATCACCCAGGTAGGTCTGCAAAAACAGGTTCCCTGGGAGAGATGATCCTGTGACAACCACCAAGGAAGAGAATTTCTTGTCATCTGATCCAAATGAATTTGCGGAGACAGATCCGCGTAATCCCCGTTCCACTGTCTGAGCATGCATAACTGCAGAGGTCTGAGATAGAAACGAGCAAAAGGAATAATATCCATGGCGGCTAAAATGAAACCGATTACCTCCATACATTGAGCCACTGATGGTTGAGGAGAGGACTGAAGAGACAAACAAGATTAAAAAATCTTGGATTTTCTGACCTCCATCAGAAATATTTTCATCAAAACGGAATCTATTATGGTTCCCAAAAAGACTACCCTTGTAGATGGAATTTAGTAACTCTTTTCCAGATTCACCTTCCAAATGTGAGAGCGCAGGAAAGATACAAGATCCTCTGTGTGGGAGCTTGCTAGATGAAAAGACTGGGCCTGAATCAGAATGTCGTCCAGATAAGGCTCCACTGCAATACCCTGTAACCGGAGCACTGCCAACAGAGATCTTAGAACCTTTGAAAAATTCTGGGAGCTGTAGCTAGTTCGAAAGGAAGAGCCACAAACTGGAAGTGTTTGTGGAGAAAAGCAAATCTCAGAAACTTGTGATGATCCCTGTGGATGGGAAACATGAAGGTACGTATCATTTAAATCTACTGTTGTCATAAATTGACCCTCTTGAACTAAGGGAAGAATAGAACGAATAGTTTCCATTTTGAAGGACGGTGAGAAATTTGTTTAGACTCTTGAGATCCAAGATTGGTCTGAAGGTTCCCTCTTTCTTGGGAACCACAAACAGATTGGAGTAAAATCCCAGACCCTGGAACTATAACTCCCATTTCAGATCGATCCCGAACACAACGTAAGAACGCCTCTCTTTTTATCTGGTCTACAGATAATCTTGAGAAAAGAAATCTGCCCCTGGGGGGGAAAGGTCTTGAATTCTAGTTTGTATCCCTGGGACACAATGTCTATCGCTCAAGGATCCTGAACATCCCAAACCAAAGCCTGAGCGAAAAAGGAAAGTCTGCCCCCTACAAGATCCAGTCCCGGATCGGGGGCAGACCCTTCATCCTGACTTTGAATCATTAGCAGGCTTCTTAGATTGTTTTCCCTTATTCCAAGATTGGTTGGGTCTCCAGGAAGGTTTGGATTGATCCTGTTGTGTAGAGGAAGGTTTATCCTTGAAGTTTCGAAAGGAACGAAAATTACTCTGACATCCCTTCTGCTTAGATTTCTTATCCTGAGAAAGGAAATGACCCTTTCCTCCTGTAATCTCAGAAATAATCTCAGCAAAAACAAGGTCTTACCCTTGAAAGGAATAGACAAAAGATTAGACTTAGACGACACATCTGCAGACCAAGATTTCAGCCATAAAGCTCATTGAGCCAGAATGGCAAAACTAGAAATCTTTGCTCCCAACTTGATAACTTGAAGGGAAGCATCAGAAAATGAAAGAATTGGCTAATTTAAGAGCCCTGATCCTGTCCTGGATCTCTTCTAGGGGAATGTCTGTTTGAATGCAATCAGACAACGCATCAAACCAGTATGCCACTGCGCTAGAAACGGAAGCAATACACACCACAGGTTGCCATTGTAAACCCTGGTGAACATACATTTACTTAAGAAAACCCACCACTTTCTTATCCATAGGGTCCTTAAATGAACAGCTATCCTCTATGGGAATAGTAGTTCTCTTAGCTAAAGTGGAAATTGCCCCTTCCACCATGGGGACATTTGCCAAGACTCCATGATAGAGCTATCAATGGGAAATATCTTCTTAAAAATAGGAGAAGGAGAAAAAGCAATTCCCGGCTTCTCCCATTCCTTAACAATAATTTCTGAAGCCCGATCTGGTATGGGAAAACATTCCAGCATGGAAGGTACATCATAATACTTGTTAAGTTTACTAGACTTTTTAGGATTGACAATGACAGTAGCGTCAGAGTCGTCCAGAGTAGCCAAAACCTCCTTGAGTAGTAAACGGAAGTGTTCCAGCTTAAACCTGAAGGATACAACTTCAGCATCAGAGGAAGGAATTACACTGTCAGAATCTGAGATTTCCCCCTCAGATGCTACCGAAAAATCCTCCTCATCAGATTTATGAGAGGAAACATTCGGAATAGCCACAACCGAGTCAGATACCTTACGCACTGATTCTTTAGACTTCCCCTTGAGCTTACCCTGTAGCATGGGAAAAGCAGACAAGACAACGCATCAGAAACTGCAGAAGACATGAGGGAAGCAATATCTTGCAAGGAGACCCCAGCCGGAGCTTGAGAGGAAGCGCAGGGCACTGGAATTAATGGGTACTTAAATTTGGGACACCTGAGGAGAAAAATGCGGCATATCTTCCACATTGTCAGAAGACCCCTGGAATACATCCATCTTAGGCAATATAGGCTCAAAAAAATCTATCCTTAAGATTTAATATTCTCTCAACACATGAGGAACAAAATGAATTGTAGTTCAATATTAGCATTCAAACAAAGAACATCTGTAATCTGTAACAGAGTCCATTTTAACAGAATAAATATAAATAATTAAATTATGAACAAATTTAAATAAAGAAAAAAAAGTTACCATTTCTTTAAATTTTAAAACGAAACTGCTTTATTTTTGATGCAATGCAAAAACAAAACTGCTTTATTTTTTGAACAAATGCTTTCTTTTACAAGATATTGAATAATAAAAACGTCTTAACACATTAAAGAGCCTCTACACCTCAGCAATAGCTTTCTTGAGGTGCCTATTTAAAAAGAAACTGCTTTATTTTTTAAAACCGGAATCCAAACTGGAGCTGTTTCAGTAATGACAGGCTAACAAATGACAGTTAAACTTGAAAAACAATAAGATGCAGATATCTCTCCTCCATACACAGGAAGTGAGAGAATAACAAATGCGCAATAGATAAATGTTTACCTCACACAAGCCCCGCCCATCGTGGGCGTGTCAAAATAAAGTCTCAGCAGACATCTTAATGCAAAAACGTTAATAAAACCACCAAAATGAGCCAAGTTCTCAAGTCCCCAGTGCTTGCAATACTGCAATACATAATCCCCCTTACAACACTAGGAGTAATGTATTAAAAATCCCTGTCAGGGAAATAGTAAAGTGCCATGTCTTTTCCTTAAAGCAGCTTAAGAAACACAATTTATGCTTACCTGATAAATTTATTTCTCTTGTGGTGTATCCAGTCCACGGATCATCCATTACTTGTGGGATATTCTCATTCCCAACAGGAAGTTGCAAGAGGACACCCACAGCAGAGCTGTAATATAGCTCCTCCCCTAACTGTCATAGCCAGTCATTCGACCGAAAACAAGCCGAGAAATGAGGAACCATAGGGTGTAGTGGTTACTGTTGTTTAAATTTAAAAATTACCTGCCTTAAAATGACAGGGCGGGCCGTGAACTGGATACACCACAAGAGAAATAAATTTATCAGGTAAGCATAAATTGTGTTTTCTCTTGTAAGGTGTATCCAGTCCACGGATCATCCATTACTTGTGGGATACCAATACCAAAGCTAAAGTACACGGATGAAGGGAGGGACAAGGCAGGAACTTAAATGGAAGGAACCACTGCCTGTAAAACCTCTCCCCCAAATATAGCTTCCGAAGAAGCAAAAGTATCAAATTTGTAAACTTTTGAAAAAGTATGAAGCGAAGACCAAGTCGCCGCCTTGCAAATCTGTTCAACAGAAGCCTCATTTTTAAAGGCCCAAGTGGAAGCCACAGCTCTAGTGGAATGAGCTGTAATCCTTTCAGGAGGCTGCTGTCCAGCAGTCTCATAGGCTAAGCGGATTAAGCTTCTTAGCCAAAAAGAAAAAGAGGTTGCCAAAGCCTTTTGACCTCTCCTCTGTCCAGAGTAGACAACAAACAAAGCAGATGTTTGACGAAAATCTTTAGTAGCTTGTAAGTAAATCTTTAAAGCACAGACCACGTCCAGATTGTGTAACACAAGGATGGAACCACAATCTCTTGATTGATATTCTTGTTAGATACCACCTTAGGTAAGAACCCAGGTTTGGTACGCAGGACTACCTTATCCGTATGAAAAATCAGATAAGGAGAATCACATTGTAAGGCAGATAGCTCAGAGACTCTACAAGCCGAGGAAATAGCTACCAAAAAAAAAAAAAAAAAAAAAAAAAAAAAGAACTTTCCAAGATAAAAGTTTGATATCTATGGAATGAAGAGGTTCAAACGAAACTCCTTGAAGAACCTTAAGAACCAAGTTTAAGCTCCATGGTGGAGCAACAGGTTTAAACACAGGCTTGATTCAAACTAAAGCCTGACAAAATGCCTGAACGTCTGGAACATCTGCCAGACGCTAGTGCAAAAGGACAGAGCAAAAATCTGTCCCTTTAAGAAACTAGCTGACAATCCTTTTTCCAAACCTTCTTGGAGAAAAGATAAAATCCTAGGAATCCTGACCTTACTCCATGAGTAACCCTTGGATTCACACCAATAAAGATATCTACGCCATACCTTATGGTAAATTTTCCTGGTGACAGGCTTTCGTGCCTGTATTAAGGTATCAATAACTTAATCGGAGAAGCCACGCTTTGATAAAATCAAGCATTCAATCTCCAGGCAGTCAGCCTCAGAGAAATTAGATTTGGATGGTTGAAAGGACCCTGAAGTAGAAGGTCCTGTCTCAGAGGCAGAGACCATGGTGGAAAGGATGACATGTCCACTAGATCTGCATACCAGGTCCTGCGTGGCCACGCAGGTGCTATCAGAATCACTGATGCTCTCTCCTGCTTGATCTTGGCAATCAGTCGAGGGAGCAGAGGAAACGGTGGAAACACATAACCCCGGTTGAAAGACCAGGGCGCTGCTAGAGAATCTATCAGTGTCGCCATGGGATCCCTGGACCTGGATCCGTAACACGGAAGCTTGGCGTTCTGGCGAGACGCCATGAGATCCAGTTCTGGTTTGCCCCAACGGAGAATCAGTTGTGCAAATACCTCCGGATGGAGTTCCCACTCTCCCGGATGAAAAGTCTGACGACTTAGAAAATCCGCCTCCCAGTGCTCTACACCTGGGATATGGATAGCTGATAGGTGGCAAGAGTGAATCTCTGCCCAGTGAATTATTTTTGAAACTTCTAACATCTCTAGGGAACTTCTTGTTCCCCCTCGATGGTTGATGTAAGCTACAGTCGTGATGTTGACCGACTGAAATCTGATGTACCTCAGAGTTGCTAACTGAGGCCAAACCTGAAGAGCCTTGAATATCGCTCTTAGTTCCAGAATATTTATTGGAAGGAGAGACTCCTCCTGAGTCCACGATCCCTGAGCCTTCAGGGAGTTCCAGACTGCACCCCAACCTAGAAGGCTGGCATTTGTTGTTACAATAGTCCAATCTGGCCTGCGAAGGTCATACCTTTGGACAGATGGACCCGAGATAGCCACCAGGGAAGAGGATCCCTGGTCTCTTGGTCCAGATTCAGTTGAGGGGCCAAATCTGTGTAATCCCCGCTCCACTGACTGAGCCTGCATAGTTACAGCGGTCTGAGATGTAAGCGTGTAAACGGCACTATGTCCATTGCCGCTACCATTAAGCCGATTACTTCCATACACTGAGCCACCAAAGGGCGCGGAATAGAATGAAGAACCCAACAGGAATTTAGAAGCTTTGATAACCTGGACTCCGTGTCAAGGTAAATTTTCATTTCTACAGAATCTATCAGAGTCCCTAGAAAGGAAACTCTTGTGAGTGGGGATAGAGAACACTTTTCCTCGTTCATTTTCCACCCATGCGACCTCAGAAATGCCAGTACTACGTCCGTATGAGACTTGGCAATTTGGAAGTTTGACGCCTGTATCAGGATGTCGTCTAAATAAGGGGCTACTGCTATGCCCCACGGCCTTAGGACCACCAAAAGCGACCCTAGAACCTTTGTAAAGATTCTTGGGGCTGTAGCTAATCCAAAGGGAAGAGCTACAACTGGTAATGCCTGTCTTGAAAGGCAAACCTGAGTAACCGATGATGATCTTTGTGTATCGGAATGTGAAGATAAGCATCCTTTAGATCCACTGCAGTCATATATTGACCCTCCTGGATCAGTGGTAGGATGGTACGAATAGTTTCCATCTTGAACGACGGAACTTTGAGGAATTTGTTTAAGATCTTTAGATCCAAAATCGGTCTGAAGGTTCCCTCTTTTTTGGGAACCACAAACAGATTTGAGTAAAAACCCTGTTCCTGTTCCTCCTTTGGAACTGGATGGATCACTCCCATAACTAGGAGGTCTCGTACACAGTGTAAGAATGCCTCACTCTTTATCTGGTTTGCAGATAATTGTGAAAGGTGAAATCTCCCTTTTGGGGGGGAAGCTTTGAAGTCCAGAAGATATCCCTGGGATATAATTTCCAACGCCCAGGGATCCTGAACATCTCTTGCCCACGCCTGGGCGAAGAGTGAAAGTCTGCCCCTACTAGATCCGTTACCGGATAGGGGGTCGTTCCTTCATGCTGTCTTAGAGGCAGCAGCAGGCTTTTTGACCTGCTTACCTTTTTTCCAGGTCTGGTTTGGTCTCCAGACCGTCTTGGATTGAGCAAAAGTTCCCTCTTGTTTATTATTAGAGGAAGTTGATGCCGCACCTGCCTTGAAGTTTCGAAAGGCACGAAAATTAGACTGTTTGGCCCTAGATTTGGACCTGTCCTGAGGAAGGGCACAACCTTTTCCTCCCGTGATATCAGCAATAATCTCCTTCAAACCAGGCCCGAATAGGGTCTGCCCCTTGAAGGGAATGTTAAGTAGCTTAGATTTTAAAGTCACGTCTGCTGACCATGATTTAAGCCATAGCGCTCTGCGCGCCTGTATAGCAAAACCAGAATTCTTAGCCGTTTATTCAAATGAACAATGGCATCAGAAATAAAATAATTGGCTAGCTTAAGTGCTCTAAGTTTGCCAAGTATGTCATCCAATGGAGTCTCTACCTGTAAAGCCTCTTCCAGAGACTCAAACCAGTACTCCGCAGCAGCAGTGACAGGGGCAATGCATGCAATGGACTGTAGGATAAAACCTTGTTGAATAAATATTTTCTTAAGATAACCTTCTAATTTTTTATCCATTGGCTCTAAAAAAGCACAACTGTCCTCGACAGGGATAGTAGTACGCTTTGCTAGAGTAGAAACTGCTCCCTCCACCTTAGGGACTGTCTGCCATAAGTCCCGTGTGGTGGCGTCTATTGGAAAACATTTTTCTAAAAATAGGAGGGGAAGAGAACGGCACACCTGGTCTATCCCATTCCTTATTAATTTCTGTAAACCTTTTAGGTATTGGAAAAACATCAGTACACACCGGCACTGCAAAGCATTTATCCAGTCTACAAAATTTCTCTGGCACTGCAATGGTATCACAGTCATTCAGAGCAGCTAAAACCTCCCTAAGTAACACGCGGAGGTGTTCAAGCTTAAATTTAAATGTAGAAATATTAGAATCAGGTATCTTTCCTGAGTCATTAACATCACCCACTGACTGAAGCTCTCCTTCCTCAGCTTCTGCATATTGTGAGGCAGTATCAGACATGGTTCTTAAAGCGTCAGTATGCTCTGCATTTTGTCTCACCCCAGAGCTATCTCGCTAACCTCTAAGTTCAGGTAGTCTGGCTAATACCGCTGACAGTGTATTATCCATGACTGCCGCCATGTCTTGTAAAGTAAACGCTATGGGCGCCCTAGATGTACTTGGCGCCATTTGAGCGTGAGTCCCTTGGGCGGGAGTCAAAGGGTCTGACACGTGGGGAGAGTTAGTCGGCATAACTTTCCCCTCGTCAAATTCCTCTGGTGATAATTTTTTTAAAAACAGAATATGATCTTTATTGCATAAAATGAAATCAGTACATTTGGTACACATTCTAAGAGGGGGTTCCACCATGGCTTTTAAACATAATGAACAAGGAGTTTCTTCTATGTTAGACATGTTTATACAGATTAGCAATGAGACTAGCAAGCTTGGAAAACACTTTAAATCAAGTTAACAAGCAAATATAAAAAAACGGTACTGTGCCTTTAAGAGAAACAAATTTTGTCAGAATTTGAAAAACAGTGAAAAAATGCAGTAAATCAAACAAAATTTTTACAGTGTATGTAATAGGCTAGCAGAGCATTGCATCCACTTGCAAATGGATGATTAACCCCTTAATTCAAAAAACGGATCAAAAAAACGAAATAGACTTTTTTTTTTTGTTTTTGTTTTTTTTGTTTTTTTTAACAATCACAACCAACTGCCACAGCAAGCTGTGGTCCTACCTTGGAAAGCCTTTGAGCCCTTTAAAAATGTCCTATAGCATACAGGGGACTCCTGAGGGAAGCTGGATGTCACAGTTTTTAATTTTAACTGCACCAACTATAACTTTTATACTATAACAGTGGAAAGCCTCAGTAAAACTGTTTCTAGTCAAAATTTAAGCCAGCCATGTGGAAAAAACTAGGCCCCAATAAAGTTTTATCACCAATGCATATATAAAAACGATTAAACATGCCAGCAAACGTTTATATTGCAATATCATAAGGGTATTACCCCTGGGAGTAAGCATGATACCAGTCGTTATTAAATCACTGTATTCAGGCTTAACTTACATTAATCCGGTATCAGCAGTATTTTCTAGTGTTTTCCATCTCTAGAAAAAATTATAACTGCACATACCTGATAGCAGAATAAACTGCACGCCATTCTCTTGCTGAAGTTACCTCATCTGTGTAATCCCCGCAGACATATGTGAGAATAGCAATGGATCTTAGTTACAACCTGCTAAGATCATAGAAACCTCAGGCAGATTCTTCTTCTATTTACTGCCTGAGATAAAATAGCACAACTCCGGTACTATTTAAAAATAACAAACTTTTGATTGAAGAAAATAAACTAACTATATTTAACCACTCTCTCCTACAACATCCTAGCTTGTTGAGAGTTGCAAGCGAATGACTGGCTATGACAGTTAGGGGAGGAGCTATATTACAGCTCTGCTGTGGGTGTCCTCTTGCAACTTCCTGTTGGGAATGAGAATATCCCACAAGTAATGGATGATCCGTGGACTGGATACACCTTACAAGAGAAAAATAAATTAGCACATGCCTCAATAAATCTGCCTGGCAGCAAGGCAGCTCACTACGCTTGGAGAGGTCCTTTCCCTCACATTGACCTGTGGAAAATAATAATAAGGGCAGCAACTTTCATTTAAATATGAGGGAGGCGCAGTTAGAATTATGTCCCACAAGTTCCCTTTGCTTAAAAGCCACCAATGCTCTACTGAAGAGACTGAAATGGACTACAGCTACACCCTGGAGGAAAAACAGCACATACTAGTACTGCAAATAAAAAAATAAACTCTTGATTAAAGAATCTTTTCAGACACCTAACTTTACCACTTCCTCACACTAACGTAGGCAAAGAGAATGACTAGGGGTTGGATAGAAGGGAGGTGATATTTAACAGCTTTGCTGTGGTGCTCTTTGCCGCTGGGCAGGAGTGATATTCCCAAAAGTAATTAGATGATCCGTTGACTCATCGTGTCATTAGAAAGAAAAAATATTATTAAAAAAAAAAGTCATAACGGCTCAAAGATATGAGATCTCAGGTGTTAGAGGAAAAAAAAGGCAGGCAAAGGGCTTTAACATTGAGATTATATATATATATATATATATATATATATATATATATATATATATATCCCAGGTAGCCCTTAGTTTACGCCGGGGTTAGGTTCCAGAAGGAATGGTTGTAAATGGAAACCGTTGTAAATTGAAACCCAGTTTATAATTTAAGTCAATGGGAAGTGAGGGAGTTAGGTTCCAGGCACCTCTCAAAATTGGCATAAGTAACACCTAATACATTATTTTTAAAGCTTTGAAATGAAAATTGTATATGCTAAACAGCATTATAAACCTAATAAAATACACAACACGGAATATATAATTAAACTAAGTTAAATGAACAAAAACATTTGCTAAACAGCATTATAAACCTAATAAAATAATCAGACAACACAGACTTTACTTGCATTTTTCTGCAAACAGTTCTTTCTATGCATTCCAATCTGAACTGATTTATAGATAGGAAGATCTTGTTGCTTTGCAAGCTGCTCGATAGCTCAGGTCTGGTTAAACTGATTAATTTCAGCTTGCTTGGCTTGCATATCTTTGCTGCAACACAAGTGGACAGCTCCACCTACTGGCTATTTTAATCAATGCACTGCTTCTCAATAGCAATCACATGACTTAAAAAAAAAAACAGAATTTATGCTTACCTGATAAATTACTTTCTCCAACGGTGTGTCCGGTCCACGGCGTCATCCATTACTTGTGGGATATTCTCCTCCCCCACAGGGAAAGGCAAGGAGAGCACACAGCAAGAGCTGTCCATATAGTCCCTCCCAGGCTCCGCCCCCCCAGTCATTCGACCGACGGTTAGGAGAAAAAAAGGAGAAACTATAGGGTGCCGTGGTGACTGTAGTGTATAGAGAGAGAAATTTTTCAAACCTGATTAAAAAACCAGGGCGGGCCGTGGACCGGACACACCGTTGGAGAAAGTAATTTATCAGGTAAGCATAAATTCTGTTTTCTCCAACATTGGTGTGTCCGGTCCACGGCGTCATCCATTACTTGTGGGAACCAATACCAAAGCTTTAGGACACGGATGAAGGGAGGGAGCAAATCAGGTTACCTAAACAGAAGGCACCACGGCTTGCAAAACCTTTTTCCCAAAGATAGCCTCCGAAGAAGCAAAAAGTATCAAATTTGTAGAATTTGGCAAAAGTGTGCAGAGAAGACCAAGTTGCTGCCTCACATATCTGATCAACAGAAGCCTTGTTCTTGAAGGCCCATGTGGAAGCCACAGCCCTAGTAGAGTGAGCTGTGATTCGTTCAGGAGGCTGCCGTCCGGCAGTCTCATAAGCCAATCGGATAATGCTTTTCAGCCAGAAAGAAAGAGAGGTAGCAGTAGCTTTTTGTCCTCTCCTCTTACCAGAATAAACGACAAACAAAAAAGAAGTTTTGTCTGAAATCCTTTGTTGCTTCTAAATAGAACTTTAAAGCACGGACTACATCTAAATGGTGTAACAAATGTTCCTTCTTTGAAACTGGATTCGGACACAAAGAAGGGACAACTATTTCCTGGTTAATATTCTTGTTGGAAACAACTTTTGGAAGAAAACCAGGCTTGGTACGCAAAACAACCTTATCTGAATGGAACACCAGATAGGGTGGATCACACTGCAAAGCAGATAGTTCAGAAACTCTTCTAGCAGAAGAAATAGCAACCAAAAACAGAACTTTCCAAGATAGTAACTTGATATCTATGGAATGTAAGGGTTCAAATGGAACCCCTTGAAGAACTGAAAAAAATAAATTTAGACTCCAGGGAGGAGTCAAAGGTCTGTAAACAGGTTTGATTCTGACTAAAGCCTGTACAAAAGCTTGTACATCTGGCACAGCTGCCAGTCGTCTGTGTAACAAGACAGATAAAGCAGATCTCTGTCCTTTTAGAGAACTCGCTGACAATCCCTTATCCAAACCTTCTTGTTAGAAAGGAGAGGATCCTGGGAATATTAATCCATGAGAATCCCTTGGATTCACACCAACAGATATATCCTTTCCATATTTTATGGTAAATCCTTCTAGTCACAGGTTTTCTGGCTTGGACCAGAGTATCTATCACTGAATCTGAAAACCCGCGCTTGGATAAAATCAAGCGTTCAATTTCCAAGCAGTCAGCTGGAGAGAAACTAGATTTGGATGTTCGAATGGACCTTGCACTAGAAGATCCTGTCTCAAAGGTAGCTTCCATGGTGGAGCCGATGACATATTCACCAGGTCTGCATACCAAGTCCTGCGTGGCCACGCAGGAGCTATCAGAATCACTGAGGCCTTCTCCTGTTTAATCCTGGCTACAAGCCTGGGAAGGAGAGGGAACGGTGGAAATGCATAAGCTAGGTTGAACGACCAAGGCGTCACTAATGCATCCACTAGAGTCGCCTTGGGATCCCTGGATCTGGACCCGTAGCAAGGAACCTTGAAGTTCTGACGAGACGCCATCAGATCCATGTCTGGAATGTCCCATAATTGAGTCAACTGGGCAAAAACCTCCGGGTGGAGTTCCCACTCCCCCGAATGGAAAGTCTGACGACTCAGATAATCCGCCTCCCAGTTGTCTACTCCTGGGATGTGAATTGCAGATAGATGGCAGGAGTGATCCTCCGCCCATTTGATGATCTTGGATACCTCTCTCATCGCCAAGGAACTCTTTGTTCCTCCCTGATGGTTGATGTAAGCTACAGTTGTCATGTAGTCTGACTGGAATATTATGAATCCGGCCTTCGCTAGTTGAGGCCAAGCCCGGAGAGCATTGAATATCGCTCTCAGTTCCAGGATGTTTATCGGGAGAAGAGACTCTTCCCGAGACCATAGACCCTGAGCTTTCAGGGAATCCCAGACCGCGCCCCAGCCTAATAGACTGGCGTCGGTCGTGACAATGACCCACTCTGGTCTGCGGAAACTCATTCCCTGAGACAGGTGATCCTGTGACAACCACCAATGGAGTGAGTCTCTGGTCATCTGGTCTACTTGAATCTTTGGAGACAAGTCTGTATAGTCCCCATTCCACTGCTTGAGCATGCACAGTTGTAATGGTCTTAGATGAATTTGAGCAAAAGGAACTATGTCCATTGCTGCAACCATCAACCCTACTACTACCATGCACTGAGCTATGGAAGGCTGCAGAATAGAGTGAAGAACTTGACAAGCTTTAGAAGCTTTGACTTTCTGACTTTTGTCAGGAAGATCTTCATTTTTAAAGAATCTATTATCGTTCCCAAGAAGGGAACTCTTGTCGACGGAGACAGGGAACTCTTTTCTACGTTCACCTTCCACCCGTGAGATATGAGAAAGGCTAGAACAATGTCTGTATGAGCCTTTGCTTTGGAAAGAGACAACGTTTGGATTAGAATGTCGTCCAGATAAGGTGCCACTGCAATACCCCTTGGTCTTAGAACCTCTAGAAGGGACCCTAGCACCTTTGTGAAAATCCTTGGATGATCTTTGTGGATAGGAATATGTAGATACGCATCCTTTAAATCCACGGTAGTCATAAATTGACCCTCCTGGATTGTAGATAAAATTGTTCGAATGGTTTCCATTTGAACGATGGAACTCTGAGAAATTTGTTTAGAATTTTTAAATCCAGAATTGGTCTGAAAATTCCCTCTTTTTTGGGAACTACAAACAGATTTGAGTAAAACCCCCGACCTTGTTCCACAGTTGGAACTGGGTGTATCACTCCCATCTTTAACAGGTCTTCTACACAATGTAAGAATGCCTGTCTCTTTATTTGGTTTGAAGATAAGTTAGACATGTGGAACCTTCCCCTTGAGGGTAGTTCCTTGAACTCCAGAAGAAAACCCTGAGAGACTATTTCTAGTGTCCAGGGATCCTGAACATCTCTTGCCTAAGCCTGAGCAAAGAGAGAGAGTCTGCCCCCTACTAGATCCGGTCCCGGATCGGGGGCTACCCCTTCATGCTGTTTTGGTAGCAGCAGCAGGCTTCTTGGACTGTTTACCCTTGTTCCAGCCTTGCATTGATTTCCAAGCTGGTTTAGTCTGGGAAGCGTTACCCTCTTGTCTAGAGGCTGCCGAGTTGGAAGCCGGTCCGTTCCTGAAATTGCGAATGGAACGAAAATTGGACTTATTCTTAGCCTTGAAAGGTTTATCTTGTGGGAGGGCATGGCCCTTTCCCTCAGTGATGTCTGAAATAATCTCTTTCAATTCTGGTCCAAAAAGGGTCTTACCTTTGAAAGGGGTATTAAGCAATTTTGTCTTGGAAGATACATCCGCCGACCAAGACTTTAGCCAGAGCGCTCTACGCGCCCCAATTGTAAACCCTGAATTTTTCGCCGCTAACCTCGCTAACTGCAAAGCGGTGTCTAAAATAAAGGAATTAGCTAACTTAAGTGCGTGAATTCTGTCCATGACTTCCTCATACAGAGTCTCCCTACTGAGCGACTTTTCCAGTTCCTCGAACCAGAACCACGCCGCTGTAGTGACAGGAATAATGCACGAAATAGGTTAAAGGAGGTAACCTTGCTGTACAAAAATCTTTTTAAGCAAACCCTCCAATTTTTTATCCATAGGATCTTTGAAAGCACAATTGTCCTCAATAGGAATGGTCGTGCGCTTGGCTAGAGTAGAAACCGCCCCTCTACCTTAGGGACTGTTTGCCATGTGTCCTTCCTGGGGTCGACCTTAGGGAACAATTTCTTAAATATAGGAGGAGGGACAAAAAGGTATGCCTGGCTTCTCCCACTCCTTATTCACTATGTCCGCCACCCGTTTAGGTATCGGAAAAGCATCAGGGTGCACCGGGACCTCAAGGAACTTGTCCATCTTGCACAATTTTTCTGGGTTGACCAGATTGTCACAATCATCCAGAGTAGATAGCACCTCCTTAAGTAATGCGCGGAGATGCTCTAATTTTGATTTAAATGTCACAACATCAGGTTCTGCCTGCTGAGAAATTCTTCCTGTATCAGAAATTTCCCCATCGGACAAACCCTCCCTCACTGCCACTTCAGATTGGTGTGAGGGTATGACAGAAAAATTATCATCAGCGCCCTCCTGCTCTACAGTGTTTAAAACAGAGCAATCACGCTTTCTCTGAAATGCTGGCATTTTGGATAAAATATTAGCTATGGAGTTATCCATTACTGCCGTCAATTGCTGCATAGTAACAAGCATTGGCGCGCTAGAAGTACTAGGGGTCGCCTGCGCGGGCATCACTGGTATAGACACAGAAGGAGATGATGTAGAACTATGTTTACTTCCTTCATCTGAGGAATCATCCTGGGCAACTTTATAATTTGTGACAGTACTGTCCTTACTTTGTTTGGACGCTATGGCACAATTATCACACATATTTGAAGGGGGAACCACATTGGCTACCATACATACAGAACATGATCTATCTGAAGGTACAGACATGTTAAACAGGCTTAAACTGGTTAATAAAGCACAAAAACCGTTTTAAAACAAAACCGTTACTGTCTCTTTATGTTAAACAGGGCACACTTTATTACTGAATATGTGAAAAACTATGAAGGAATTATCCAATCTTTACCAAATTTTCTTAATGCATTCAATGTATTGCACCCCAATTTTCAAGCTGTTAACCCTTAAAATGTGGAAACCGGAGCCATTTTTAATTTTAACCCCCTTACAGTCCCAGCTACAGCCTTTGCTGCGACTTCACCAATCCCAGGGGGGTATATGATATCAAATGAAGCCTTCTAGGAACGTTTTTAGTGGATTCCAGACCCACACACATGCAGCTGCATGTACTGAACTCAAAATTAACTGCACAGTAATGGCGCGAAAATGAGGCTCTGCCTACTACAGAGAAAGGCCCTTCCTGACTGGGAAGGTGTCTTAACAAGTGCCTGGTGCTAAAAAACGTTCCCCAATGTTATAAAAGTGTGAAATTCAACTTCAAACTGCATATAATACTTAAATAAAGCAATCGATTTAGCCCTTAAGAGTGTCTACCAGTGTATAGCCCATAATAAGCCCTTTATTCTGTTTGAGACTAAGAAAATGGCTTACCAATCCCCATGAGGGAAAATGACAGCCTTCCAGCATTACACAGTCTTGTTAGAAAAATGGCTAGTCATACCTTAAACAGAAAAGTCTGCAAACTGTTCCCCCCAACTGAAGTTCTCTCATCTCAACAGTCCTGTGTGGGAACAGCAACTGATTTTAGTTACTGTCTGCTAAAATCATAATCCTCTTTTAAACAGAACTCTTCATCTCTTTCTGTTTCAGAGTAAATAGTACATACCAGCACTATTTTAAAATAACAAACTCTTGATAGAAGAATAAAAAACTACAACTAAACACCACAAACTCCTCACCATCCCCGAGGAGATGCTACTTGTTCAGAGCGGCAAGGAGAATGACTGGGGGGGTGGAGCCTGGGAGGGACTATATGGACAGCTCTTGCTGTGTGCTCTCCTTGCCTTTCCCTGTGGGGGAGGAGAATATCCCACAAGTAATGGATGACGCCGTGGACCGGACACACCAATGTTGGAGAAAAAGGTTGTTATTCTGAAACGGTGCAAATTGAACCGTTGTAAACCGAGGGATAGATATATATATATATATATAATGCACCGAAATGGACATTCTGGACCGAAACCGAATCCGAAAATCCGGATGCACTTGGCCGAAAACCGAAACAGATACCGAAAATGTATTTTTTCAAATTATTTTTTTTTTTTTTGCATAATTAGAGCCAATAAAAAAAGCCCACCCTTTTATTGAAAGTAACACTAAAATTGGACAAAAATATCTTAAAACAATAACATGCTACACAATAATTTTACCGAAAATAACAGGCAACAAAACCCGAAATAGCCAAAAATGCAATTTTTGGCCGAAACATTCTGCGGCCGAAATTTCGGTGCATTATATATATATATATATATATATATATATATACACACACATATACATACATACACATACAGTATGTATATATATATATATATATATATATATATATATATATATATATACACACACACACACACACACGCTACAGAATTTTGCGGCGCTATATATAATAATAATAAAAAATTACATATACACATATAGAACACAAAATACCATCAGAAATATGTAGGAATAAATAGAACATATTCTTCTATGTGCAGAACATTGGATTGGGTTAGCGCACATGAGAATATATCGGGTTTGCACAAGAGTTAGGCTTTTTCCCCTACTTTTTCCCCTCATTGGCTCATAGTGTTAATACACTGGGAAAGACTGGCATGTAGACAACTACAAACTAATTCAGTCATGTCAGCTTCTTTTTATGAGCTACAAAGTATTCACAGAACTCCTGTGCTCTACTGGCAGAATCTTGTAGTTCAAAACCCAAATGAACATTTCCTCAGAGCCGCAATCACCTCACCCCCCAATAATATAATACATCTAACCATAGATGATGCATTCTTAGGGATCGATTTATCAAGCTCTTCTCTCCCCTTTGAACAAGCAAACTTGCAGTCAGGATTTATCAAGCAGTGGTTATCAGACTGCTGCTTCCCTGCCCTGTTCTCCACCTCTTAGGTGTAGCATTTAAATCGGTTCAATCTCTTCCGACCGGGGAGATTGACAACTCCTGCCCGGGCGTGATTGGCTGTGGCCAGGCAAGGGGCAGCATTGCACAAGAGGGCACAGGAATGCTCATGTGTAATAGTAAATACAGGCAGAGAATTAAAAGGGTGAGTAAAGTCAAAATTGAAATTTCATAATTTAGATTCTATTTCATTTGCTTCATTCTCTTGATATTATTTGTTGAAAATCATACCTAAATATGCTCAGGAACAGTAATACACTACTGGGAGATAGCTAGCAATTGGTGGCTACACATATTTGCTTTTTGGCTTACCAGATGTGTTCAGCTAATGCATTGCAGATGTGTTCAGCTAATGCATTGCTGCTCCTTCAATAAAGGATACCAAAGGAATGAAGCAAATATGATTAGACAATTTGGGCTTGGGTCTGAAGCTGACAAGGGGAGCCATGGTCATTAAAGTATAAAGTGAATTGTTTTAAAGTTTTTATCTATTAAGGCAAATTATTATTAATATGTATTTGTAGAGTGCCAACAGATTCTGCAGCGCTGATTTTAGTATGTAGCAGGGTTAGCCCTGAGAAGTCTGCAGTTATGAGAATTGGAAATTCCATAGTTTTCAGAGCTAATATTACACAAAAAGGGGTAAAATAAAATATTTTGCAAAGTTGTTTTACTACACTTAAGAGACCACTCAATAGTGCCTATTTTCAATAATAATCAATAAATCTGACGTTGCCAAGTAATCCTCACTTACTGAATCTTCAAAAAGTATCAACCCTTTCAGAGATGTTTTATTCCAATAATTTTTTTACATATCCCTTACCCCCGTGTGACTGCCGCTTATCAATCACAGACTTGGATCTAAATACGAAACTGTGAACGTGCCGTATGCTCAGTAGGCGTCGGTGACATCACTGGCACAGTGTGATTGCGCCCCTAGGCGGGAAAACTGGGCACATAAAAAGACAAGAGTGCATAGTGTTTCCAGAATGAGTAGCAACATCACAGAGAGGCAGCAGTGGCTTGTATGACACTAATGAAGCCTTCACTGATGCAATACACAACACCACTAGCTCACGGACCGAGCATGGTGTTTGAATCGTGATCCATTAGTCACACACAGCATATGTACATATACTGCTCTATACAGCAACAGTAATCATTTTTACTAGAAGCATTTTTGCTAATGGACGTGTATTGAAAAAATACTATTTCAAATGTAAATGCATTTAGGCACATTTCAATGTAGTACTTTCTATCCCTGCTTGTGTCTAAATAAATTACATTTTTTTCATGACCTTAAACAGGATGTAGAATGTTTAGCTTACAAAAGGTCCATTTAATTTTGCCTGTATCATATTTAATTAATGGCAACACGAAGCTGCCAACAGCTTATACAACACATAAGTCAATAAGTAGGCAGATTTGTACAGTTTATGTGTGTACACAACTTAAGGCAGAGATTTACACTCTTTCTTTTGGAACACCCTACTAAAATAGCAGTTCTCAATCCCTTGTGATCTGTGACACATTAATCCTTCCTTTGAAATGCTTGCCTAAAGCAAAAGGGCATTACACACGTCCAGCTTTTGTGTAAAAAATGTGTACTTTGTCCCACACTCCCTAGAGAGGCCAAAAAGCAAAATCTGCAGCACTTTTTAAAAAGAAAAACAGTCAAGACCAGAATTTTTGTTGTTTAAAAAGATAGATAATTCCTTTATTACCAATTCCACAGTTTTGCATAACCAACACAGTTATATTAATACACTTTTTTACCTCTGTAATTACCTTGTATCTAAGCCTCTGAAAACGGCCCCCTTATTTCAGTTCTTTTGACAGACTTGCATTTTAGCCAATCACTAAATATTCCTAGGTAACTTCATGTGCGTGAGCTCAATGTTATCTATATGACACACATGCACTAATGCCCTCTAGTGGTGAAAAACTGTCAAAATGCATTCACATAAGAGGCGGCCTTCAAGGTCTAAGAAATTAGCATATGCGCCTACCTAGTTTCGGGCTTTCAACTAAGAATACCAAGATAAAGCAAAATTGGTGATAAAAGTAAATTGAAAAGTCGTTTAAAATGACATGCCTTATTTGAATCATAAAAGTTTATTTTGGACTTGACGCCCTTTAATAGACAAATTACCTATAACGGCCATTTGATTTGCAGCATTTGCAAGTTTAAAGGGACAGTAAAGTCAAAATTAAAACTTTCAGGATTCAGATACAGCATGCAATTTTAAACAACTACAATTTACTTTTGGTTTTCAAATTTGCTTAGTTCTCATGGTGTCTTTTACTGAAGGGTAAAACTAGGTAGGCTCATAAGAGCTCAGGAGTGTGCACGTGTCTTAGTACTCTATGGCAGCAGTGTTTGCAACATTGTATAACAAAGCTACAAATAATGTTGCAAAACACTGCTGCCGTAGAGAACTAAAGACACGTGCTCCTAAACTCATATGAGCCTACCTAGTTTTACCCTTCAATAAAAAGATACCAAGAGAACTAAACAAATTTGATAAAATAATGAAATTGGAAAGTTGTTAAAAATTGCTTGCTCTTTCTGAATCATGAAAGTTTAATTTGGACTTTACTGTCCCTTTAAAGAATTTGCTTTTCAAGTGTCCAAGGCATCATGGGACATGAACAAATTACAGAAAATAAAAAGGTCTCAACATCGAACAGGTTATGGAGTTGCAACTCTATTATCGCGTGAAATTGGTGGACAGATGGGGCCACCAAATCCTGAGCTGGTAACATTTGATTGCTCCCCAGGCTAAACGATGGTGGTTAACCAGTTCTTACACCTTCCACTGGACACAAGCATTTCCAGTGAGGCGTGTCACTTTCCACTGGACACAAGCATTTCCAGTGAGGAGTGTCTCCTTCCACTAGACACAGGCGTGTCACCTTCCACTGGTTGTCACCTTCCACTGAACACAAGCATTTCCAGTGAGGTGTGTCACCTTCCACTGAACACAAGCATTTCCAGTGAGGCGTGTCACCTTCCACTGAACACAAGCATTTCCAGTGAGGCGTGTCACCTTCCACTGAACACAAGCATTTCCAGTGAGGCGTGTCACCTTCCACTGAACACAAGCATTTCCAGTGAGGCGTGTCACCTTCCACTGAACACAAGCATTTCCAGTGAGGCGTGTCACCTTCCACTGAACACAAGCATTTCCAGTGAGGCGTGTCACCTTCCACTGAACACAAGCATTTCCAGTGAGGCGTGTCACCTTCCACTGAACACAAGCATTTCCAGTGAGGCGTGTCACCTTCCACTGAACACAAGCATTTCCAGTGAGGCGTGTCACCTTCCACTGAACACAAGCATTTCCAGTGAGGCGTGTCACCTTCCACTGAACACAAGCATTTCCAGTGAGGCGTGTCACCTTCCACTGAACACAAGCATTTCCAGTGAGGCGTGTCACCTTCCACTGAACACAAGCATTTCCAGTGAGGCATGTCACCTTCCACTGAACACAAGCATTTCCAGTGAGGCGTGTCACCTTCCACAGAACACAAGCATTTCCAGTGAGGCGTGTCACCTTCCACAGAACACAAGCATTTCCAGTGAGGCGTGTCACCTTCCACAGAACACAAGCATTTCCAGTGAGGCGTGTCACCTTCCACAGAACACAAGCATTTCCAGTGAGGCGTGTCACCTTCCACAGAACACAAGCATTTCCAGTGAGGCGTGTCACCTTCCACAGAACACAAGCATTTCCAGTGAGGCGTGTCACCTTCCACTGAACACAAGCATTTCCAGTGAGGCGTGTCACCTTCCACTGAACACAAGCATTTCCAGTGAGGTGTGTCACCTTCCACTGAACACAAGCATTTCCAGTGAGGCGTGTCACCTTCCACTGAACACAAGCATTTCCAGTGAGGCGTGTCACCTTCCACTGAACACAAGCATTTCCAGTGAGGCTTGTCACGGACCAGATCATCACCAATTACTGATCACTCCAATCCTGTCCTCCTGCACTTCTCATCCAGATGTCAGTGAACTCTTAGGACACTGTTAAAACCTCTATGAGTGTGTCACAGAAAACGTAGCCAGGATGGAAGATGCAAATTCAGGAAGGGAGAATCATTGTGTGCATACTGTTAGTCTTGTAAAAGATATCAGAATTAAATGTTTATTAAAAAAGGGGCAATTAACTCAGAATTACAGTAAAAAAACAACAACTTTCCAATATCTTTTTTTACTTTATTTTCCCGGCTTGCCCTGTAATTTGTATAAAAAGGTTTTGGGTTTTTTACCCACTCACCTAGAGTGTCTGGAGTGGAATGCACCACACTGACCCTCCCAGTGATTGACTGAGATGAAAATGCAACAAAGTTTTTCAAGGGGAGGGTGTCTATAGAGTGCAAAAGAACGCAAATTTGCTTAAAATAGTTTTAAATGCTTTAAGAACCAAGTATTATGTATAGAGATGTTTTGTAAAATACAGGGCCAGATTACAAGTTGAGCGCAAGCAAATAAGCGCTGCTATTACAATTGAGGTGTAATTTAAAACGCAAACTTGCATTTGCATTTCACGGAAGCATTGCGCTCATGAGAACATGCTTCCATTGGCTCCAATGGGAGCCTCGTTCTTATGCTGTGAGACCTAGCGCAGCAAAGGGGGTAGGTTGTGCAGCAAATATATATGTATATAAGCATATATATCTATAAGTATATACATATATATTTACAGGGAACGCACAATTCCCATAGACTGCAAAGTAAAGGCACTTTTCAGTACCATTGTTTTTCTCCAACAACCCACAGCTACAATTTAAAAAGGCACTAAAAAATTTATATTTATATATTTATAAAAAAATTATATATTTTTTTTTTTTGGGGGGGGGGGGAGGGGAAAAAAAATAAATACCCAGATGTCTGACCTCTGGAGAATTGGCTGCGATAAATTAGCAAAATTGACTATGTTCTCTTGGTATCACTTGTAGATAAAATTACCTAGATAAGTAGCAGATAGCACTACTAGGAGCTAGCAGGTGATTGGTGACTTCACACACACACACACACATATATATATATATATTATTTTTTAATTTATTTATATTTCTTTCATGTAAATGGCAAGAGTCCATGAGCTAGTGACGTTTGGGATATACATTCCTACCAGGAGGTGGCAAAGTTTCCCAAACCTCAAAATGCCTATAAATAGACCTCCCACCACACACATACTTCTGTTTTACAAACTTTGCCTCCTATAGAGGTGGTGAAGAAAGTTTGTGCTTGATTGTTATGTTTTCTTCTATGATATGCGCTTCTTAGCATTCTAAAGCCCAATTCCTCTCAGAGTACAGTGTTTGTCAGAGGGACGTGAAGAGAGTATTGCCTGTTGATTCTTATGTTTTCACTCATCGGAAATCTTTTCAAGGGTTATCTGTTATCGGTCGTAGGGATTCATCTCCTACCTCCCTTTTCAGATCAACAATATACTCTTATACTATTACCTCTGCTGATAGTTTTCAGTACTTGTTTGGCTGTCTGCTATATGTGGATGGGTGTCTTCGGTAAGTATGTATCATTATTTAAGACACTCTCAGCTATGTTTGGCGCCTTATGTATTAATATAAAGTTTTAAATATATGTATTTACTTAAATTTGCCATGAGTCAGATCTATGTGTATTTCCGTTTGCAGTCTAACAGTTTCAGTATGAGAATCATGTTTTAGGAAGTTTTAAAAAAAAAAAAAAAAAAAATATCTTACATATGGTTTAGCCTTTTTTCCCCCAATTTGACTTGTTTTTTCCTTAAATTTCACGGGCAAATCTAGGCTCGCGAGGGCTCAAAATGCTGTTATTTATTGCGTCAATTTATGGTGCGAATTTTTTTTGGCTCCAATTTGCATCTATAGTGTCACAAGTTTCGTCATTTCCTGCGTCTTTATTGACGTTTGTTTTGAGCGAGGTCGCACTTGTTATGACGCGAGTTACATCATTTCTGGATGTTGTTTGCAAAAAAAAACAGAATTTATGTTTACCTGATAAATTACTTTCTCCAACGGTGTGTCCGGTCCACGGCGTCATCCTTACTTGTGGGATATTCTCTTCCCCAACAGGAAATGGCAAAGAGCCCAGCAAAGCTGGTCACATGATCCCTCCTAGGCTCCGCCTTCCCCAGTCATTCGACCGACGTAAAGGAGGAATATTTGCATAGGAGAAATCATATGATACCGTGGTGACTGTAGTTAAAGAAAATAAATCATCAGACCTGATTAAAAAACCAGGGCGGGCCGTGGACCGGACACACCGTTGGAGAAAGTAATTTATCAGGTAAACATAAATTCTGTTTTCTCCAACATAGGTGTGTCCGGTCCACGGCGTCATCCTTACTTGTGGGAACCAATACCAAAGCTTTAGGACACGGATGATGGGAGGGAGCAAATCAGGTCACCTAGATGGAAGGCACCACGGTTTGCAAAACCTTTCTCCCAAAAATAGCCTCAGAAGAAGCAAAAGTATCAAATTTGTAAAATTTGGTAAAAGTGTGCAGTGAAGACCAAGTCGCTGCCTTACATATCTGATCAACAGAAGCCTCGTTCTTAAAGGCCCATGTGGAAGCCACGGCCCTAGTGGAATGAGCTGTGATTCTTTCAGGAGGCTGCCGTCCGGCAGTCTCATAAGCCAATCTGATGATGCTTTTAAGCCAAAAAGATAGAGAGGTAGAAGTTGCTTTTTGACCTCTCCTTTTACCAGAATAAACAACAAACAAGGAAGATGTTTGTCTGAAATCCTTTGTAGCATCTAAATAGAATTTTAGAGCACGGACAACGTCCAAATTGTGTAACAAACGTTCCTTCTATGAAACTGGATTCGGACACAAAGAAGGTACAACTATCTCCTGGTTAATATTTTTGTTGGAAACAACCTTCGGAAGAAAACCAGGCTCAGTACGTAAAAACCACCTTATCTGCATGGACCAGATAGGGCGGAGAACACTGCAGAGCAGATAACTCAGAAACTCTTCTAGCAGAAGAAATTGCAACCTAAAACAAAACTTTCCAAGATAATAACTTAATATCTATGGAATGTAAGGGTTCAAACGGAACCCCTTGAAGAACTGAAAGAACTAGATTAAGACTCCAGGAAAGAGTCAAAGGTCTGTAAACAGGCTTGATTCTAACCAGAGCCTGAACAAACGCTTAAACGTCTGGCACAGCTGCCAGCCTTTTGTGAAGTAAAACAGATAAAGCAGAGATCTGTCCCTTCAGAGAACTCGCAGAAAATCCTTTCTCCAAACCTTCTTGTAGAAAGGAAAGAATCTTAGGAATTTTTATCTTGTTCCATGGGAATCCTTTAGATTCACACCAACAGATATATTTTTTCCATATATTATGGTAAATTTTTCTAGTTACAGGCTTTCTAGCCTGAATAAGAGTATCTATTACAGAATCTGAAAACCCACGCTTTGATAAAATCAAGCGTTCAAACTCCAAGCAGTCAGTTGGAGGAAAACCAGATTCGGATGTTCGAATGGACCCTGAATAAGAAGGTCCTGTCTCAAAGGTAGCTTCCATGGTGGAGCCGATGACACATTCACCAGGTCTGCATACCAAGTCCTGCGTGGCCACACAGGAACTATCAAGGTCACCGAAGCCCTCTCCAGATTGATCCTGGCTACCAGCCTGGGAATGAGAGGAAACGGTGGGAATACCTAAGCTAGGTTGAAGATCCAAGGTGCTACTATTGTATCCAATAGAGTCGTCTTGGGATCCCTGGATTTGGACCCGTAACAAGGGACCATGAAGTTCTGACGAGAGGCCATCAGAACCAAGTCTGGAATGCCCCATAATTGAGTTATTTGGGCAAAGATTTCCAGATGGAGTTCCCACTCCCCCGGATGCTCCTCCATCGCCAGGGAACTCCTTGTTACCCCCTGATGGTTGATATATGTAACAGTCGTCATGATGACTGATTGAAACCTTATGAATTTGGCCTTTGCTAGTCGAGGCCAAGCCTTGAGAGCATTGAATATCGCTCTCAGGTCCATTATGTTTATCGGGAGAAGAGAGTCTTCCCGAAACCATAGACCCTGAGTTTTCAGGGGTTCCCAGACCGCGCCCCAGCCCACCAGACTGGCGTCGGTCATGACAATGACCTATTCTGGTCTGCGGAAGCTCATTCCCTGTGACAGGTTGTCCAGGGTCAGCCACCAACGGAGTGAATCTCTGGTTATTTGATCTACTTGTATCGTCGGAGACAAGTCTGTATAATCCCCATTCCACAGTCTGAGCATGCCCAGGTGCAATGGTCTTAGATGAATTTGTGCAAAAGGAACTATGTCCATTGCCGCAACCATCAACCCTATTACTTCCATGGACTGCGCTATGGAAGGAAGAAGAACAGAATGAAGTACCTGACAAGAGCTTAGAAGTTTTGATTTTCTGGCCTCTGTCAGAAAAACCTTCATTTCTAAGGAAACTATTATTGTTCCCAAGAAGGGAACTCTTGTTGACGGGGACAGAGAACTTTTTTCTATGTTCACTTTCCACCTGTGAGATCTGAGAAAGGCTAGGACAATGTCCGTATGAGCCCTTGCTTTTGACAGAGACGACACTTGAATCAGGATGTCGTCCAAGTAAGGTACTACTGCAATGCCCCTTGGTCTTAGCACCGCTAGAAGGGACCCTAGTACCCTTGTGAAAACCCTTGGAGCAGTGGCTAATCCGAATGGAAGTGCCACAGGTAATGCTTGTCCAGAAAGGCGAACCTTAGGAACCGAAAATGTTCCTTGTGGATAGGAATACGTAGGTACGCATCCTTTAAGTCCACCTTGGTCATGAATTGACCTTCCTGGATGGTAGGAAGGATCGTTCGAATGGTTTCCATTTTGAATGATGAAACCCTTAGAAACTTGTTTAGAATCTTGAGATCTAAAATAGGTCTGAATGTTCCCTCTTTTTTGGGAATTATGAACAGGTTGGAGTAAAAACCCATCCCTTGTTCTCCTAATGGAACAGGATGAATCACTCCCATGCTTAACAGGTCTTCTACACAGTGTAAGAATGCCTGTTCGAAGATAATTGAGACCCGTGGAACCTTCCCCTTGGGAGTAGTTCCCTGAATTCCAGGAGATAACCTTGAGAAACTATTTCTAGCGCCCAAGGATCCTGAACATCTCTTGCCCCAGCCTGAGCAAAGAGAGAAAGTCTGCCCCCCACCAGATCCTTCCCAGATCGGGGGCCAACACTTCATGCTGTTTTGGTAGCAGTGGCAGGTGACTTGGCCTGCTTACCCTTGTTCCAGCCTTGCATCGGCCTCCAGGCTGGCTTGGTTTGAGAAGAATTACCCTCTTGCTTAGAGAGTGTAGAATTTGAGGCTGGTCCGTTTCTGCGAAAGGGACGAAAATTTGGCTTCTTTTTAGCCTTAAAAGACCTATCCAGAGGAAGGGCGTGGCCCTTTCCCCCAGTGATGCCTGAAATAATCTCTTTCAAGTCAGGGCCAAACAGTGTTTTACCCTTGAAAGGGATGTTAAGCAAAAGCGCTCTGCGCGCCACGATAGCAAACCCTGAATTATTCGCCGCTAATCTAGCTAATTGCAAAGCGGCATCCAAAATAAAAAAGAGTTAGCCAATTTAAGAGCTTGAACTCTGTCCAAAACCTCCTCGTACGAAGATTCTTTATTAAGCGACTTTTCTAGTTCTTCGAACCAGAAACACGCAGCTGTAGTGACAGGAACAATGCATGAAATTGGTTGTAGAAGGTAACCTTGCTGAACAAACATCTTTTTAAGCAAACCCTCTAACCTTTAATCCATAGGATCTTGAAAGCACAACTATCTTCTATAGGAATAGAAGTGCGTTTGTTTAGAGTAGAAACCGCCCCCTCGACCTTGGGGACTGTATGCTATAAGTCCTTTCTGGGGTCGACTATAGGAACTAATTTCTTAAATATAGGGGGAGGACAAAGGGTATGCCGGGCCTTTCCCACTCCTTATTTACTATGTCCGCCACCCGCTTGGGTATAGGAAAAACATCGGGGGGCACCGGAACCTCTAGGAACTTGTCCATCTTACCTAATTTCTCTGGAATGACCAAATTGTCACAATCATCCAGAGTAGATAATACCTCCTTAAGTAGTGCGTGGAGATGTTGAAATTTAAATTTAAAAGTTACAATATCAGGTTCTGCTTGTTGAGAAATTTTCCCTGAATCTGAAATTTCTCCCTCAGACAAAACCTCCCTCCTGGCCCCTTCAGATAGGTGTGAGGGTATGTCAGAACAGATATCATCAGCGTCCTCTTGCTCTTCAGTGTTTAAAACAGAGCAATCACGCTTTCTCTGATAAGTAGGCATTTTGGAAAAAAATGCATGCAATAGAATTATCCATTACAGCCATTAATTGTTGCATAGTAATAAGTATTGGCGCACTAGATGTACTAGGGGCCTCTTGTGTGGGCAAAACTGGTGTAGACACAGAAGGGGATGATGCAGTACCATGCTTACTCCCCTCATTAGAGGAATCATCTTGGGCAATATCATATCTATGGCATTATTATCCCTACTTTGTTTGGACATTATGACACAAATATATCACATATATTTAAATGGGGAGACACATTGGCTTTCATACATATAGAACATCGTTTCTGATGGTTCAGACATGTTAAACAGGCTTAAACTTGTCAACAAAGCACAAAAAACGTTTTACAATAAAACCGTTACTGTCCCTTTAAATTTTAAACTGAACACACTTTATTACTGAATATGTGAAAAAGTATGAAGGAATTGTTCAAATTTCACCAAAATTTCACCACAGTATCTTAAAGCCTTAAAAGTATTGCACACCAAATTTGAAAGCTTTAACCCTTAAAATAACGGAACCGGAGCCGTTTTTACAATTAACCCCTATACAGTCCCAGGTATCTGCTTTGCTGAGACCCAACCAAGCCCAGAGGGGAATACGATACCAAATGATGCCTTCTATAAGCTTTTTCAGTGGTTCTTAGCTCCTCACACATGCATCTGCATGCCATGCTTTCCAAAAACAACTGCGCATTAAAGGCGCGAAAATGAGGCTCTGTCTATGACTAGAAAAGGCCCCCAGTGAAAAAGGTGTCCAATACAGTGCCTGCCGTTTTTATTAAAACAATCCCCAAGATTTAACAACTATTAAAAGTAATAATCTGCCAAATATACTTAGTAAAGTAATCGTTTTAGCCCAGAAAAATGTCTACCAGTTTTTTAAGCCCTAATGAAGCCCTTTATTCTTTTACTTAAACTAAGAAAATGGCTTACCGGTTCCCATAGGGAAAATGACAGCTTCCAGCATTACCGAGTCTTGTTAGAAATGTGTCATACCTCAAGCAGCAAAAGTCTGCTCACTGTTTCCCCCAACTGAAGTTAATTCCTCTCAACAGTCCTGTGTGGAAACAGCCATCGATTTTAGTAACGGTTGCTAAAATCATTTTCCTCTTACAAACAGAAATCTTCATCTCTTTCCTGTTTCAGAGTAAATAGTACATACCAGCACTATTTTAAAATAACAAACTCTTGATTGAAGAATAAAAACTACATTTAAACACCAAAAAACTCTAAGCCATCTCCGTGGAGATGTTGCCTGTACAACGGCAAAGAGAATGACTGGGGAAGGCGGAGCCTAGGAGGGATCATGTGACCAGCTTTGCTGGGCTCTTTGCCATTTCCTGTTGGGGAAGAGAATATCCCACAAGTAAGGATGACGCCGTGGACCGGACACACCTATGTTGGAGAAATTCACTTTGCGTTGTGCGTCATACTTGGCACCAAATATTTATTTGGTTATATTGCCCCACTTCCTTTATGCTCCCTGCTCTCTTTATATTCTAGAGGGTTATGCTGCTTGCTTTTTTGCTTATTTAGCATATGCATGTTTTCCCATTCCTGAAACTGCTATACAGTATAAGGAAATTGGATATTTTGTTTAAATGGTTTTTTTTTCTTTTACATTTTGCAAGATGTCTCAGTCTGATCTTGTCTCAGAAGAAACTTATGCTGCCTGAACACAGTTCTACCAAAGCTAAGTGTATCTGTTGTAAGCAAGCTGAGATTATATAGATGGCTATATTATGTAACAGTTGTCATGATAAGCTTTCTATTAGTACTAGTACAGCACCTGTTGTTCCCTCCACATCTAATGTACATGATATCCCTGTTGATAAAAAAAAATGATATTGCTGATGCAATACAGAAGGCTATGTCTGCTATTCCACCTTTTAATAAACGTAAAAGGTCTTTTAAAACTTGTAATGACCGACAATATACTGTTGAAATAGATGAATCTTCTTATCTTTTTTTTCTCTTTGTTAAAAGAAGTATTGGTTACTTTGGGTATTGAGGAGTCTGATCCTCTTGATAACAAAACCAGTAAACGTTTAAATTCTGTTTTTAAACCTTATGTGATTACTCATGAGGTTTTTCCTGTGCTAGATGTGGTTTCTGATGCGATTGCTAAGGAATGGCCTGGTGCTTCTTTTAATCCTTCTTCTAGGTTTAAGTTATATCCTTTACCAGTAGCTAGATTCGAGTTTTGGGAAAAAGTCCCTAAGGTTGATGGGGCTATTTCTACTCTTCAAAGAAAACAGAATTTATGTTTACCTGATAAATTACTTTCTCCAACGGTGTGTCCGGTCCACGGCGTCATCCTTACTTGTGGGATATTCTCCTCCCCAACAGGAAATGGCAAAGAGCCCAGCAAAGCTGGTCACATGATCCCTCCTAGGCTCCGCCTACCCCAGTCATTCGACCGACGTTAAGGAGGAATATTTGCATTGGAGAAACCATATGGTACCGTGGTGACTGTAGTTAAAGAAAATAAATTATCAGACCTGATTAAAAAAACCAGGGCGGGCCGTGGACCGGACACACCGTTGGAGAAAGTAATTTATCAGGTAAACATAAATTCTGTTTTCTCCAACATAGGTGTGTCCGGTCCACGGCGTCATCCTTACTTGTGGGAACCAATACCAAAGCTTTAGGACACGGATGAAGGGAGGGAGCAAATCAGGTCACCTAAATGGAAGGCACCACGGCTTGCAAAACCTTTCTCCCAAAAATAGCCTCAGAAGAAGCAAAAGTATCAAACTTGTAAAATTTGGTAAAAGTGTGCAGTGAAGACCAAGTCGCTGCCCTACATATCTGATCAACAGAAGCCTCGTTCTTGAAGGCCCATGTGGAAGCCACAGCCCTAGTGGAATGAGCTGTGATTTTTTCGGGAGGCTGCCGTCCGGCAGTCTCGTAAGCCAATCTGATGATGCTTTTAATCCAAAAAGAGAGAGAGGTAGAAGTTGCTTTTTGACCTATCCTTTTACCTGAATAAACAACAAACAAGGAAGATGTTTGTCTAAAATCCTTTGTAGCATCTAAATAGAATTTTAGAGCGCGAACAACATCCAAATTGTGCAACAAACGTTCCTTCTTTGAAACTGGTTTCGGACACAGAGAAGGTACGATAATCTCCTGGTTAATGTTTTTGTTAGAAACAACCTTTGGAAGAAAACCAGGTTTAGTACGTAAAACCACCTTATCTGCATGGAACACCAGATAAGGAGGAGAACACTGCAGAGCAGATAATTCTGAAACTCTTCTAGCAGAAGAAATTGCAACTAAAAACAAAACTTTCCAAGATAATAACTTAATATCAACGGAATGTAAGGGTTCAAACGGAACCCCCTGAAGAACTGAAAGAACTAAATTGAGACTCCAAGGAGGAGTCAAAGGTTTGTAAACAGGCTTGATTCTAACCAGAGCCTGAACAAAGGCTTGAACATCTGGCACAGCTGCCAGCTTTTTGTGAAGTAACACCGACAAGGCAGAAATCTGTCCCTTCAGGGAACTTGCAGATAATCCTTTTTCCAATCCTTCTTGAAGGAAGGATAGAATCCTAGGAATCTCAACCTTGTCCCAAGGGAATCCTTTAGATTCACACCAACAGATATATTTTTTCCAAATTTTGTGGTAAATCTTTCTAGTTACAGGCTTTCTGGCCTGAACAAGAGTATCGATAACAGAATCTGAGAATCCTCGCTTCGATAAAATCAAGCGTTCAATCTCCAAGCAGTCAGCTGGAGTGAAACCAGATTCGGATGTTCGAACGGACCCTGAACAAGAAGGTCTCGTCTCAAAGGTAGCTTCCAAGGTGGAGCCGATGACATATTCACCAGATCTGCATACCAAGTCCTGCGTGGCCACGCAGGAGCTATCAAGATCACCGACGCCCTCTCCTGATTGATCCTGGCTACCAGCCTGGGGATGAGAGGAAATGGCGGGAACACATAAGCTAGTTTGAAGGTCCAAGGTGCTACTAGTGCATCCACTAGAGCCGCCTTGGGATCCCTGGATCTGGCCCCGTAGCAAGGAACTTTGAAGTTCTGACGAGAGGCCATCAGATCCATGTCTGGAATGCCCCACAGGTGAGTGACTTGGGCAAAGATTTCCGGATGGAGTTCCCACTCCCCCGGATGCAATGTCTGACGACTCAGAAAATCCGCTTCCCAATTTTCCACTCCTGGGATGTGGATAGCAGACAGGTGGCAGGAGTGAGACTCCGCCCATAGAATAATTTTGGTCACTTCTTCCATCGCTAGGGAACTCCTTGTTCCCCCCTGATGGTTGATGTACGCAACAGTTGTCATGTTGTCTGATTGAAACCGTATGAACTTGGTCCTCGCTAGCTGAGGCCAAGCCTTGAGAGCATTGAATATCGCTCTCAGTTCCAGAATATTTATCGGTAGAAGAGATTCTTCCCGAGACCAAAGACCCTGAGCTTTCAGGGATCCCCAGACCGCGCCCCAGCCCATCAGACTGGCGTCGGTCGTGACAATGACCCACTCTGGTCTGCGGAATGTCATCCCTTGTGACAGGTTGTCCAGGGACAGCCACCAACGGAGTGAGTCTCTGGTCCTCTGATTTACTTGTATCTTCGGAGACAAGTCTGTATAGTCCCCATTCCACTGACTGAGCATGCACAGTTGTAATGGTCTTAGATGAATGCGCGCAAAAGGAACTATGTCCATTGCCGCTACCATCAACCCGATCACTTCCATGCACTGAGCTATGGAAGGAAGAGGAACGGAATGAAGTATCCGACAAGAGTCTAGAAGTTTTGTTTTTCTGACCTCTGTCAGAAAAATCCTCATTTCTAAGGAGTCTATAATTGTTCCCAAGAAGGGAACCCTTGTTGACGGGGATAGGGAACTCTTTTCCACGTTCACTTTCCAACCGTGAGATCTGAGAAAGGCCAGGACGATGTCCGTGTGAGCCTTTGCTTGAGGAAGGGACGACGCTTGAATCAGAATGTCGTCCAAGTAAGGTACTACCGCAATGCCCCTTGGTCGTAGCACAGCTAGAAGGGACCCTAGTACCTTTGTGAAAATCCTTGGAGCAGTGGCTAATCCGAAAGGAAGCGCCACGAACTGGTAATGTTTGTCCAGGAATGCGAACCTTAGGAACCGATGATGTTCCTTGTGGATAGGAATATGTAGATACGCATCCTTTAAATCCACCGTGGTCATGAATTGACCTTCCTGGATGGAAGGAAGAATAGTTCGAATGGTTTCCATCTTGAACGATGGAACCTTGAGAAACTTGTTTAAGATCTTGAGATCTAAGATTGGTCTGAACGTTCCCTCTTTTTTGGGAACTATGAACAGATTGGAGTAGAACCCCATCCCTTGTTCTCTTAATGGAACAGGATGAATCACTCCCATTTTTAACAGGTCTTCTACACAATGTAAGAATGCCTGTCTTTTTATGTGGTCTGAAGACAACTGAGACCTGTGGAACCTCCCCCTTGGGGGAAGTCCCTTGAATTCCAGAAGATAACCTTGGGAGACTATTTCTAGCGCCCAAGGATCCAGAACATCTCTTGCCCAAGCCTGAGCGAAGAGAGAGAGTCTGCCCCCCACCAGATCCGGTCCCGGATCGGGGGCCAACATTTCATGCTGTCTTGGTAGCAGTGGCAGGTTTCTTGGCCTGCTTTCCCTTGTTCCAGCCTTGCATT
Organism: Bombina bombina; assembly: GCF_027579735.1. NCBI lineage: Eukaryota > Metazoa > Chordata > Amphibia > Anura > Bombinatoridae > Bombina > Bombina bombina. The sequence continues at coordinate 1,187,877,077 of NC_069501.1, read as the reverse complement.
GGTCTCCAAGCTGGCTTGGCTTGAGAAGTATTACCCTCTTGCTTAGAGGACGTAGCACTCTGGGCTGGTCCGTTTTTACGAAAGGGACGAAAATTAGGTCTATTTTTTGCCTTGAAAGGCCGATCCTGAGGAAGGGCGTGGCCCTTACCCCCAGTGATATCAGAGATAATCTCTTTCAAGTCAGGGCCAAACAGCGTTTTCCCCTTGAAAGGAATGTTTAGTAGCTTGTTCTTGGAAGACGCATCAGCCGACCAAGATTTCAACCAAAGCGCTCTGCGCGCCACAATAGCAAACCCAGAATTCTTAGCCGCTAACCTAGCCAATTGCAAAGCGGCGTCTAGGGTGAAAGAATTAGCCAATTTGAGAGCATTGATTCTGTCCATAATCTCCTCATAAGGAGGAGAATCACTATCGAGCGTCTTTATCAGCTCATCGAACCAGAAACATGCGGCTGTAGCGACAGGGACAATGCATGAAATTGGTTGTAGAAGGTAACCCTGCTGAACAAACATCTTTTTAAGCAAACCTTCTAATTTTTTATCCATAGGATCTTTGAAAGCACAACTATCCTCTATGGGTATAGTGGTGCGTTTGTTTAAAGTGGAAACCGCTCCCTCGACCTTGGGGACTGTCTGCCATAAGTCCTTTCTGGGGTCGACCATAGGAAACAATTTTTTAAATATGGGGGGAGGGACGAAAGGAATACCGGGCCTTTCCCATTCTTTATTAACAATGTCCGCCACCCGCTTGGGTATAGGAAAAGCTTCTGGGAGCCCCGGCACCTCTAGGAACTTGTCCATTTTACATAGTTTCTCTGGGATGACCAACTTTTCACAATCATCCAGAGTGGATAATACCTCCTTAAGCAGAATGCGGAGATGTTCCAACTTAAATTTAAATGCAATCACATCAGGTTCAGCCTGTTGAGAAATGTTCCCTGAATCAGTAATTTCTCCCTCAGACAAAACCTCCCTGGCCCCATCAGACTGGGTTAGGGGCCCTTCAGAGATATTAATATCAGCGTCGTCATGCTCTTCAGTATCTAAAACAGAGCAGCCACGCTTACGCTGACAAGGGTTCATTTTGGCTAAAATGTTTTTGACAGAATTATCCATTACAGCCGTTAATTGTTGCATAGTAAGGAGTATTGGCGCGCTAGATGTACTAGGGGCCTCCTGAGTGGGCAAGACTCGTGTAGACGAAGGAGGGAATGATGCAGTACCATGCTTACTCCCCTCACTTGAGGAATCATCTTGGGCATCATTGTCATTATCACATAAATCACATTTATTTAAATGAATAGGAATCCTGGCTTCCCCACATTCAGAACACAGTCTATCTGGTAGTTCAGACATGTTAAACAGGCATAAACTTGATAACAAAGTACAAAAACGTTTTAAAATAAAACCGTTACTGTCACTTTAAATTTTAAACTGAACACACTTTATTACTGCAATTGCGAAAAAACATGAAGGAATTGTTCAAAATTCACCAAATTTTCACCACATTGTCTTAAAGCCTTAAAAGTATTGCACACCAAATTTGGAAGCTTTAACCCTTAAAATAACGGAACCGGAGCCGTTTTAAGCTTTAACCCCTTTACAGTCCCTGGTATCTGCTTTGCTGAGACCCAACCAAGCCCAAAGGGGAATACGATACCAAATGACGCCTTCAGAAAGTCTTTTCTAAATATCAGAGCTCCTCTCACATGCGACTGCATGCCATGCCTCTCAAAAACAAGTGCGCCACACCGGCGCGAAAATGAGGCTCTGCTTAAGCTTTGGGAAAGCCCCTAAGGAATAAGGTGTCTAATACAGTGCCTGCCGATATTATTATATCAAAATACCCAGATAAAATGATTCCTCAAGGCTAAATATGTGTTAATAATGAATCGATTTAGCCCAGAAACAGTCTACAGTCTTAATAAGCCCTTGTGAAGCCCTTATTTATGATCGTAGTAAACATGGCTTACCGGATCCCATAGGGAAAATGACAGCTTCCAGCATTACATCGTCTTGTTAGAATGTGTCATACCTCAAGCAGCAAGAGACTGCACACTGTTCCCCCAACTGAAGTTAATTGCTCTCAACAGTCCTGTGTGGAACAGCCATGGATTTTAGTTACGGTTGCTAAAATCATTTTCCTCATACAAACAGAAATCTTCATCTCTTTTCTGTTTCTGAGTAAATAGTACATACCAGCACTATTTCAAAATAACAAACTCTTGATTGAATAATAAAAACTACAGTTAAACACTAAAAAACTCTAAGCCATCTCCGTGGAGATGTTGCCTGTACAACGGCAAAGAGAATGACTGGGGTAGGCGGAGCCTAGGAGGGATCATGTGACCAGCTTTGCTGGGCTCTTTGCCATTTCCTGTTGGGGAGGAGAATATCCCACAAGTAAGGATGACGCCGTGGACCGGACACACCTATGTTGGAGAAAAGTGTGGAAAACAGCACCAAGAGATATGTGGCTTGTGGGGCACGGAACCCAGGATCTGCCTTATCCTGCAAGCACTCCAAAAATTAAATAATTTGTTCCAGCCACCAGTAGTTAAAAGACCTTTATTCTTTCATCAGCTAGGGTCTTAGACACACATACAATGTTTCAGGCCTGCTATAGGCCCTTAGTCATGTATACTAAACATACACTGATTCATCACTTAAATACTCTACACCTGGTCAATTATTCACCTGTTACCATGTGACATCAATGCCATCTTGTGGACAGCTGAAGTATATATTCCTTTTTCCAGATAAGCATTCTAGATAATCACATTGGAAAGATTTAAATGTCAAAAAAATATTAAAAAAGATAAAACCATATCTACAAAAAAAAAATAGAAGAGATATTGCACATAATATGCAGATGCTAAGTACTTGTTTCATAAATACTAATTTCAAACCCTTTAAAAAAAATTAAAAGGGAAATGAGAGAATCCTATTAAGGCAGGTTTATTGTAATTAACTGACATGGTCAGTAATCTATATAATCTTTAAATGAAAATTGCAATTTTTTGAAATCTATAAGAATAACTCTAGAATGAAAGGGTTTGAAATTAGTATTTATGAAACAAGTACTTAGCATCTGCATATTATGTGCAATATCTCTTCTATTTTATTTTTGTACATATGGTTTTATCTTTTAATATTTTTTTGACATTTAAATCTTTCCAATGTGATTATCTAGAATGCTTATCTGGAAAAAGGAATATACACTTCAGCTGTCCACAAGATGGCATTGATGTAACATTGAATAGTCACATGGTAACAGGTGAATAATTGACCAGGTGTAGAGTATTTAAGTGATGAATCAGTGTATGTTTAGTATACATGACTAAGGGCCTATAGCAGGCCTGAAACGTTGTATGTTTGTCTAAGACCCTAGCTGATGAAAGAATAAAAGGTCTTTTAACTACTGGTGGCTGGAACAAATTATTTCGCTATTTCTATTCTTGCCAAACGTACTACTATTCCTATGGAAGATAATAATGGAAGGAATAATGGAAGGAATAATGGAGCAATCGCATGTGTTTCTGATAGCACCAGCATGGCCTTACAGGTTTTGGTATGCGGATCTTGTCCGGATGTCCAGTTGCCAACCTTAGACACTTCCTTTAAGGCCAGACCTTTTGTCTCAAGGGCCGTTTTTCCATCAGGATCTCAAATCTCTAAATTTGAAGGTATGGAAATTGAACATTTAGTGCTTAAGCATAGAGATTTCTCTGACTCAGTAATAAATACTATGTTGCAGGCTCATAAGTTTGTTTCAAGGAAGATTTATTATTGAGTTTGGAAAACCTATATTTCATGGTGTTCTTCTCATAAATTATTTTGGCATTCTTTTAGAATGGAAGATAGTACTTCTTTTAAGGATCCTTTAGATAGGAAATTTGAATCTTACCTAAGGAAAGCTTATTTACATTCTGGCTATATTCTCAGGCCTGCCATTTCTATGGCTGATGTGGCGGCTGTATCAACTTTTTGGTTGGATAGCTTAGCACATCAGGAAACGGATCCTGATATGTCTAGCATTGTTCGTTTGCTTAAACATGCTAATAATTTTATCTGTGATGCTATTTTTAATATCTAGATTAATGTTAAATCTTTAGCTATTCTGGCTAGAAGAGCTTTATGGCTTAAATCATGGAATGCTTACATGATATCTAAATCTAGATTACCATCTCTATCTTTCCAGGGTAATAATGTATTTGGTCCTCAGTTGGACTCTATTATTTCCACTATCACTGGGGGAAGGAGTTTTTTTTGCCCCAAGATAAAAAGTCTAAGGGTAAATCTAAAGCTTCTAATTGGTTTAGTTCCTTTCGACAGAATAGAGAACAGAAAACCACTCCTTCCCCTAAGGACTCTGGCTCTAATTGGAAGCCATTTTCAAGTTGGAATAAATCCAAGCCTTATAAGAAGCCAAAGCCAGCCCCCAAAACTGCATGAAGGTGAGGCCCTCAATCCAGTTCAACAGGTGGGGGGCAGATTGAAATTATTTCAAAACATTTGGGCGGATTCTGTTCAGAATCAGTGGATTCAGAGCATTGTTTCTCAAGGGTATGAAATAGGTTTCAGAATAAGACCTCCTGTGAGAAGATTCTCTCTCTCTCATGTTCCAAAAAATCAGGTGAAAGCTCAGGCTTTTCTGAAGTTTATTTCAGATCTGGAGCTTTCACAGAAAATTACACCAGTTCCGCTTCAGGAAAAGGTTCTGGGTTTTTATTCAAATCTATTCATTGTCCCAAAGAATGAAAATTCATTCAGACCAGTTCTGGATCTTAAGTTTTTGAATCATTTTGTAAGGGTCCCAACTTTCAAGATGTTGACTATAAGGACTATTCTGCCTTTTGTTCAGCAAGGTCATTACATGTCCGCAATAGATTTACAGGACGCTTATCTTCACATTCCGATTCATCCAGATCACTATCGGTTTATGAGATTCTCTTTTCTAGACAAGCATTACCAATTTGTCGCACTTCAAGTTGACCTAGCGACAGCTCCAAGAATCTTTTCAAAGGTTCTCGGTGCCCTTCCATCTGTAATCAGAGGGCAGGGTATTGCGGTGTGTCCTTATTTGGAAGATATCTTGGTACTGGCTCAATCTTTTAATTTAGCAGAATCTCACACAAATCAACTAGTGTTGTTTCTTCAAAGACATGGTTGGAGGATCAATTTACCAAAGAGTTTCTTGATTCCTCAGACAAGGGTCACCTTTTTAGGTTTTCAGATAAAGACAGAGTCATGGACACTGAATCTAACAGACAAGAGATAAATGAAATTGGTTTCAGCCTGTCGAAACCTTCAGTCTCGATCATTCCCTTCAGTGGCTATGTGCATGGAAGTTTTAGGTCTCATGACTGCAGCATCGGACGCGATCTCCTTTGCTCGTTTTCATATGAGACCTATGCAGCTTTGCATGCTGAATCAATGGTGCAGGGATTATACTCTGATATCACAATAGATATTTTTAAATCCCAGCATTCTACTTTCTCTAACTTGGTGGTTAGACCATCATCGTATTATTCAAGGGGACTCTTTTGTTCATCCTTCCTGGACTGTAGTCCAACAGATGCAAGTCTTTCAGGTTGGGAAGCTGTCTGGGGATCTCTGACAGAACAAGGGGTTTGGAATCCTCTAGAGGCGAGGTTACCAATCAATATCTTAGAACTCCGTACGATTTTCAGGAGTCTTCTGGCTTGGCCTCTATTAAAGAGAGAGAACTTTTCATTAACTTTAAGACAGACAATATCACAACTATGGCATATGTCAATCATCAGGGAGGAACTCGCAGTCCTTTAAGCAATGAAAGAAGTATCACGGATACTTTCTTGGACGGAATCCAACTCTTGTCTAATTTCTGCGATTCATATCCCAGGTGTAGACAATTGGGATGCGGGTTATCTCAGCCGTCAGACTTTGCATCCAGGGGAGTGGTCTCTCCATCCAGATGTGTTTTTTCAGATTGTACAGATGTGGGGTCTTCCAGAAATAGATCTGATGGCTTCCCATCTAAACAGGAAACTTCCCAGATACCTTTCCAGGTCCAGGGATTCTCAGGCGGAGATGGTGGATGCGTTAGTAGTTCCTTGGTCTTACCAACTTGCTTATATTTTTATGCCTCTAGTTCTTCTTCCAATGGTGATCTCTAAGATCATAATGGAACAATCGCGTTTCTGATAGCACCAGCATAGCTTCACAGGTTTTGGTATGCAGATCTTGTCCGGATGTCCAGTTGCCAACCTAAGACACTTCCTTTAAGGCCAGACCTTCTGTCTCAAGGGCCGTTTTTCCATCAGGATCTCAAATCTCTATATTTGAAGGTATGGAAATTGAATGTTTAGTGCTTAAGCATAGAGGTTTCTCTGACTCAATAATAAATACTATGTTGCAGGCTCGTAAATTTGTTTCAAGGAAGATTATCGGGTTTGGAAAACCTATTTCATGGTGTTCTCATAAATTCTCTTGGCATCCTTTTAGAATTCGTATAATTTTGCAGTTTCGATAAAGGTTTGTCTGCAAGTACTTTGAAGGCACAAATCTCTGCTCTGTTTTATTTCATAGAAAGATTGCTTAACTTCCTGATATTCACTGTTTTGTTCAGACTTTGCTCCATATCAAGCCTGTTATTAAGTCTATTTCTCCTCCATGGAGTCTTAATTTGGTTTTGAAGGTTTTGCAGGCTCCTCCTTTTGAGCCTATGCATTCTTTGGATATTAAATTACTTTCTTGGAAAGTATTGTTCCTTTTGGCTATCTCTTCTGCTAGAAGAGTTTCTGAATTGTCTGCTCTCTCTTGTGAGTCTTCTTTTCTGATTTTCCATCAGGATAAAGCTGTTTTGCGGACTTCGTTTAAATTTTTTCCTAAGGTTGTGAATTCTAACAACATTAGTAGGGAAATTGATGTTCCTTCCTTTTGCCGGAATCCTAAGAAATCGCTTGAAAAATCGTTACACTCCTTGGATGTGGTAAGGGCTTTGAAATACTATGTTGAGGCTACTAAGGATTTAATTACAAAAACTATACAAATATGTTAGATGTTAACAACACACTGTACAAGATGACTAGAATAGAGCACAATACTCTTTTCAAGAGCAGTAAAAAACAATTGGAAGTCACTTCCAATTGTTTTTTACTGCTCTTGAAAAAGACGATTCAGTCGTTGAAACGCGTAGAGCCAAGCTAAAAAGAGCCTTTTAATATGTTTTAATAAATATTTGTTTGTTATAACAAGTATTTTTGTTGCTGCCTTTCTTGGAAGTATTCTAAAGTTATCAACCACTTTTGAGGAGCCGCATTCCGAATTACTCGGAGTGAGTATACTGCACTTTATATCAATTTAAAGATACAATCACCTGCAGTGCAATTTCCATTGTCTACAGATACTAAAGCACATTATGGGAAAATCAGGATACAGATCCTTACGAAGAAGCTGAACTCTGAAATTTTCGGAGTGAGTATACTGCACATTATTTTGTTGTTAACTCCTGCAAATCACAAGTCAAGTTTCTTTCTTCAGTGTGCACCTTAATACATACGAGATTCAAGACCAGCGCCTCTATATACCTAATCTATACTAAGGATTTAAGGAAGACTTCTAGTTTATTTGTCGTCTTTTCTGGTTCTAGGAAAGGTCAGAAAGCCTCTGCCTTTTTTCGGCATCTTGGTTAAAGCTTTTGATTCACAAGGCTTATTTGGATGCGGGAGTCTCCGCCTCAGAGAATTACAGCTCATTCTACTAGATCAGTTGCCACTTCTTGGGCTTTTAAGAATGATGCTTCAGTTGATCAGATTTGCAAAGAAGCAACTTGGTCTTCTTTGCATACATTTACTAAATTTTACCATTTCAATGTATTTGCTTCTTCTGAAGCAGTCTTTGGTAGAAAAGTTCTTCAGGCAGCTGTCTCAGTTTGATTCTTCTGTTTATAAGAACTTATTTTTTGGATTTAATTTCTCAGCAGAAATAGCCGTTTTTATTTTATCCCTCCCTCTCTAGTGAATCTTCTGTGGACTTCCACATCTTGGGTATTTTATCCCATACATCACTAGCACATGGACTCTTGTCATTTACATGAAAGAAAACCATTTATGTAAGAACTTACCAGATAAATTAATTTCTTTCATAATGGCAAGAGTCCATGGTGGTTATATTTTTTTGTATAAAAGCACAATATTATTTTCCAGTTCCTCTTTGTTTGTATGCTTTTTTTACACCTCACTACTTGGCTATATATTAAACTGAAGTATGTGTGTGGTGGGAGGTGTATTTATAGGCATTTTGAGGTTTGGGACACTTTGGCCCCTCCTGGTAGGAATGTATATCCCATACGTCACTAGCTCATGGACTCTTGCCATTATGAAAGAAATTAATTTATCAGGTAAGTTCTTACATAAATAATGTTATTTCCTTCAGTGTCTCAACAGAATAAGTACTAGTTAGTTAAAGTCAGCTCCATATCAGCATTGCACTATGTGTTTAATCCCTTTACTAAATTATTTTTTCTCAGCAATTGACAGGTGGGTGGTACAGCTAATAGCAACAAATAAGTGCCCTATGTATGCCCCCTTTGGTGTCCAGCTCGTGGGGCACACAAGGATTGGAGGAACCAGGATTCTTCATTGTTCTGCTAACTACAGCAGGAGATGTGGTGGAGGATTGCCGGTCTGTTTTTCCATAAAGCAAAATTAAGTATTTTGAAAATAAAGCTTCATTGTAGTTTAATGAATTAAAGTGCCCCTGTTTTTAAGATTATTTTTAGATACCGGGCACTTATTCATTAAACTTTACAATCACTTTAACATGCGGATAATAAGCCAATCACAGATTGTGATCAACCGCAATGTTTGTAAAATTGCTAATTTCATTGCAATTTTCCTATATGCCAAGTAAATCTGACTCTTTAAAAAAAAATATTAAAAAAAAATAAAAAATATATATATATATATATATATATATATATATATATATATATATATATATATATATATATATATATATATATATATTAAATCCATTGCTCCATAATGAATATGGCTTACACTGACACCTTGTGCTTTAAATGATCTTCTCAGTAACTATTTGTTAATGACTAGAAAGTTTTTGTTAATGATAATTAGAGTAGGCAGAAAAAAAAAAATTAAGCAGCAAGTAATAGCAAACAAAACATTACTCTCATTCAGAACAACATTATATACGCACAGACAAGCCAGTGGGTTGAGGAGGAATAATGCCAAAACCATCTAATTGATCACAGCCTCCACAAATTAGAAGAATGGGAATGTGTTATCTGGACAAGGAAAACTCTGCATACGTAAAGGGGGGAAATGCAGTTTAAAAGAAAAAGAAAAATTGATTTGAACTGTATGTATGTAATTGAATATTGTTTGTGGAATAAACTGATTTTTAAATTAGCCAAAAACACTGAGTAAATAAAAAAAAAAAAATTAGAAAACTAAAAAAAGTAGAGACAACTTTGCAAGTTGATATAGCGCAATTATCTTTTATAAAAATTGCATGAAGCAGGTGTGATCAAGGAAAGATACGTTTCCATATTAGCATTTTTGCGAAACCAACTGAACTGCAAAATATATGTTTCAGAAGTACACTACTGAATGTCACTTTAATGTAATAAAAACATTAAAATATACAGTACTGTGAAAAACATGAAGGTACTTGTTTATAAAGCGGAGCCCTTGAGGAGCTTGTGTTACTGTCCACCAATAAAGTAGTGGGAGTTGTGCTTCAGCCAGTGAGCAATTAGGCCTCAAGACCCAGCTACACCCACACATGCATTTCCTGTTGCTTCAAAATTACAACAAAAAATAAAATAAATAATAATAAAAAATAATAATAAATAATAAATCGGCCAGATTACGAGTTTTGTGTTATGAGCGGCTCGGTAATAACTTGCAAGTTATTGTCGCCGCTCACCTTTAATAGGGCTATTACAGGTTTTCCAAAAACCTGCGTTTGCGAGCAATATGGCAGCGTTGAGCTCCATACCGCACACAAATACCAGCGCTGTTTTGAGCTGGTTTTACGTGCTCGTGCACGATATCCCCATAGAGAGCCGGCTAAAAAAAAGCCTAACACCTGCAATAAAGGAGCGTAAAGCTCCGTAACTCAGCCCCATTGATTCCTATGGGGAAAGAAAAGTTATGTTTACACCTAACATAAACCCCGAGACTAAACACCCCTAATCTGCCGCCCCCAACATCGCCGCCACCTACATTACATGTATTAACCCCTAATCTGCTGCCCCCAAAGTCGCCGCCACCTACATAAATTTATTTTCCCCTAATCTGCCACCCCTAATGTTGCTGCAACCTACATAAATTTATTAACAAACAATACCAGGCTGCTACAGGCAGGGAGTTCCGGCACAATCCATATGCAGAGGCGGATCCAGGCAGCTAACAGGCAACAGGGGTGCTAAGCTGTGTAAAAACGGCCGGTGTAGCCGAAAATATAGATTCAAAAAGCATATACAGCAGCACTGAGGCAAAGGAGTAGCAGGGCAATCCAATAGTTTAAAAATATAACTTTTATTTAAACATGTGTTAAAAGAATACACAGCTCCAAACTCCCTGACTAGTTTCGTGCCCCATAGGCACTTAATCATAGGGTAAGTTTGTCAGGTGATAGCACCTCTATTTAAAGGGACCAATACACCTGTATACAATTAAATGAAACAACACATACATAAAATACAAATATATGCATATCTCATAAAAAAAATAAAAAAAAATAATTCCATTTGCATGCACCAATTCTAAGTAAGAAAAAGCAGCTCACACAAGCTAGTTTGAATATGTTTACATTGTTCATCATATATTATATATGTTATTTATGTTACTATATGTCTGATACTGCAAAAAAACATAATTTATGCTTACCTGATAAATTTATTTCTCTTGTAGTGTATCCAGTCCACGGATCATCCATTACTTATGGGATATTCTCCTTCCCAACAGGAAGTTGCAAGAGGATCACCCACAGCATAGCTGCTATATAGCTCCTCCCCTCACTGCCATATCCAGTCATTCGACCGAAACAAGACGAGAAAGGAGAAACCATAGGGTGCAGTGGTGACTGTAGTTTAATTAAAATTTAGACCTGCCTTAAAAGGACAGGGCGGGCCGTGGACTGGATACACTACAAGAGAAATAAATTTATCAGATAAGCATAAATTATGTTTTCTCTTGTTAAGTGTATCCAGTCCACGGATCATCCATTACTTATGGGATACCAATACCAAAGCTAAATTACACGGATGATGGGAGGGACAAGGCAGGATTAAACGGAAGGAACCACTGCCTGAAGAACCTTTCTCCCAAAAACAGCCTCAGAAGAAGCAAAAGTATCAAATTTGTAAAATTTTGAAAAGGTGTGAAGCGAAGACCAAGTCGCAGCCTTGCAAATCTGTTCAACAGAGGCCTAATTTTTAAAGGCCCAGGTGGAAGCCACAGCTCTAGTAGAATGAGCTGTAATCCTTTCAGGGGGCTGCTGTCCAGCAGTCTCATAGGCTAAGCGAATTATGCTCCGAAGCCAAAAGGAAAGAGAGGTTGCCGAAGCTTTTTGACCTCTCCTCTGTCCAGAGTAAACGACAAACAGGGAAGATGTTTGGCGAAAATCTTTAGTAGCGTTCAAGTAAAACTTCAAGGCACGGACTACGTCCAGATTATGTAAGAGACGTTCCTTCTTCGAAGAAGGATTAGGACACAATGATGGAACAACAATCTCTTGATTGATATTCTTGTTAGAAACCACCTTAGGTAAAAACCCAGGTTTGGTACGCAGAACTACCTTATCTGCATGAAAAATCAGATAAGGAGAATCACATTGTAAGGCAGATAAGCTCAGAGACTCTTCGAGCCGAGGAAATAGCCATCAAAAACAGAACTTTCCAAGATAAAAGTTTAATATCAATGGAATGAAGGGGTTCAAACGTAACTCCTTGAAGAACTTTAAGAACCAAGTTTAAGCTCCACGGGGGAGCAACAGTTTTAAACACAGGCTTAATTCTAACCAAAGCCTGACAAAAAGCCTGGACGTCTGGAACCTCTGCCAGACGCTTGTGCAAAAGAATAGACAGAGCAGAAATCTGTCCTTTTAAAGAACTAGCTGATAATCCTTTGTCCAAACCCTCTTGGAGAAAGGACAATATCCTAGGAATCTAACCTTACTCCATGAGTAATTCTTGGATTCACACCAATAAAGATATTTACGCCATATCTTATGGTAGATTTTCCTGGTGACAGGCTTTCGTGCCTGTATTAAGGTATCAATGACTGACTCGGAGAAGCCACGCCTTGATAGGATCAAGCGTTCAATCTCCATGCAGTCAGTCTCAGAGAATTTAGATTTGGATGATTGAAAGGACCTTGTATTAGAAGGTCCTGCCTCAGAGGCAGAGTCCATGGTGGCAAGGATGACATGTCCACTAGGTCTGCATACCAGGTCCTGCGTGTCCACGCAGGCGCTATCAGAATCACTGATGCTCTCTCCTGCTTGATTTTGGCAATCAGTTGAGGGAGCAGAGGAAACGGTGGAAACACATAAGCCAGGTTGAAGAACCAGGGAGCTGCTAGAGCATCTATCAGCGTCGATCCCGGGTCCCTGGACTTGGATCCATAACAAGGAAGCTTGGCGTTCTGGCGAGACGCCATGAGATCCAGTTCTGGTTTGCCCCAACGATGGATCAGTTGAGCAAACACCTCCGGATGGAGTTCCCACTCCCCCGGATGAAAAGTCTGACGACTTAGAAAATCCGCCTCCCAGTTCTCTACGCCTGGGATGTGGATCGCTGACAGATGGCAAGAGTGAGACTCTGCCCAGCGAATTATCTTTGAGACTTCTAACATCGCTAGGGAACTCCTGGTTCCCCCTTGATGGTTGATGTATGCCACAGTCGTGATGTTGTCCGACTGAAATCTGATGAACCTCAGGGTTGCTAACTGAGGCCAAGCTAGAAGAGCATTGAATATTGCTCTTAACTCCAGAATATTTATTGGGAGGAGTTTCTCCTCCTGAGTCCATGATCCCTGAGCCTTCAGGAAGTTCCAGACTGCGCCCCAACCTAGAAGGCTGGCATCTGTTGTTACAATCGTCCAATCTGGCCTGCGAAGGGTCATACCCATGGACAGATGGACCCGAGATAGCCACCAGAGAAGAGAATCTCTGGTCTCTTGATCCAGATTTAGTAGAGGGGACAAATCCGAGTAATCCCCATTCCACTGACTTAGCATGCATAATTGCAGCGGTCTGAGATGCAGGCACGCAAATGGCACTATGCCCATTGCCGCTACCATTAAGCCGATTACTTCCATGCACTGAGCCACTGACGGACGTGGAATGGAATGAAGGACACGGCAAGCATTTAGAAGTTTTGATAACCTGGACTCCGTCAGGTAAATTTTCATCTCTACAGAATCTATAAGAGTCCCTAGGAAGGTGACTCTTGTGAGTGGGGATAGAGAACTCTTTTCCACGTTCACTTTCCACCCATGCGACCTCAGAAATGCCAGAACTATCTCTGTATGAGACTTGGCAATTTGAAAGCTTGACGCCTGTATCAGGATGTCGTCTAGATACGGAGCCACCGCTATGCCTCGCGGTCTTAGAACCGCCAGAAGTGAGCCCAGAACCTTTGTAAAGATTGTTGGGGCTGTGGCCAACCCGAAGGGAAGAGCTACAAATTGGTAATGCCTGTCTAGAAAGGCAAACCTTAGGAACCGATGATGATCTTTGTGAATCGGTATGTGAAGGTAGGCATCCTTTAAGTCCACTGTGGTCATGTACTGACCCTCTTGGATCATGGGTAGGATGGTCCAAATAGTTTCCATTTTGAATGATGGAACTCTGAGGAATTTGTTTAAGATCTTTAGATCCAAGATTGGTCTGAAGGTTCCCTCTTTCTTGGGAACCACAAACAGATTTGAATAAAACCCCTGTCCCTGTTCCGTCCGCGGAACTGGATGGATCACTCCCATTACTAGGAGGTCTTGCACACAGCTTAGGAATGCCTCTTTCTTTATCTGGTTTGCAGATAGCCTTGAAAGATGAAATCTCCCTTGTGGAGGAGAAGCTTTGAAGTCCAGAAGATATCCCTGAGATATGATCTCCAACGCCCAGGGATCCTGAACATCTCTTGCCCACGCCTGGGCGAAGAGAGAAAGTCTGCCCCCCACTAGATCCGTTTCCGGATAGGGGGCCGTTCCTTCATGCTGTCTTGGGGGCAGCAGCAGGTTTTCTGGCCTGCTTGCCCTTGTTCCACAGTCCTCTTACGACCTCCATCTTAGTTGAGAGTTGCAAGAGAATGACTGGGTATGGCAGTGAGGGGAGGCGCTATATAGCAGCTCTGCTGTGGGTGATCCTCTTGCAACTTCCTGTTGGGAAGGAGAATATCCCATAAGTAATGGATGATCCGTGGACTAGATACACTTAACAAGAGAAATACACATAAAAAAGACACCAATACTACATGGTCTAAAAGACACATTCCAAATGGTGCTTAAAGGGACAGTATACTGTAAAATAGTTTTTCCCTTAATGTGTTTATAATTGCTTTTTTTACCAACTGCAGAGTAAAAAATGTATGAAAATTAGCTTTTTAAGGTTTATTTGTGTATATTAAAGCTCTGATTTTGTGTTTTGAAGCCACAGCCTAATAAAATAGGTTGAGCTTGTAGGTATAATCAGATCTCATTACTGTATCACATTATGTACATATACCTGCTTCTTTATCTTATATCTGTACTTAAAACAATCACCAATACTTTGAGAGAACAATGGAAAATCAACATTTTATTACCTTATCTCTGCTATATCCCACTGGGAGTATAATTTCTTCTGCTGGCTGTGTTTACAAAGCTTATCTATAACTTGGACCTGCGGCCACAAACTTTCAGAATAGGTGGGGATACCACATGCTAAATTAACAATTTCAAATGCCAATATAAGGGTAAAGGAGCTACTTGTAAACAATTTAATACACTCCAGCAGGTAAAGTTGATCATTGGGAACAAATTAAAGGGGAGAAAATTTTTGAGTAAACTGTCCCTTTAACTATTCTATGCATAAATCCAGAATTGCTATAAAACTGGATCATTAATTATGCAGTTTGATGGATCATCAAAAAAAGACCAAAAAAGAAATTTATTTATAATGATTTGCAAAAAGAGTTTCTTTTCAACAATTTGAAATTGCAAACCATGATTGGTATTTATGAAAGCCCATCAAAGAACACATATGTAAAAAAACAATTATTATGCAAAAGTTTTATATAAAGTTAAGGGATAAAAATTCACTTGAAAAAACAAGACCAAAGTGGTATTATGTGAAATCATAGAATTCTTGCTTAAACATAATTGAAAGGATTACTGTTTTTTACTTTTTTCGTTACTCAATAGTCCCATATTTTGTATAATTATCATCTATTAAAAGCTACTAACCTATATTTTGTATAAAACGAAGCTTACAAACCTTATATTTTAACTAAATATTACCCAGCCATGACGTCACCTTTCCCAGCCCATCGTTTTCGGCATAGTGTGTATATGAAATGATTGACCAATAACATTTCGCTCCTATGCATATCATTACCAGCATAACCCTTCCTAATAAGCCTGCGCATTTGTAATTGTAGAAGCCGAAGTTACCCACATCTCTGTTAGTTTTACGCTTGCGCATTGGAGGGAAAATCTATTGAATCGGTTATCCAGACTTTCTACGTATTAGATAACATTGACACGTCTTATATCTAGCTAAATATTGTACGGCTGTTTACAATTAAAAAGAACTAAAGCAGTAACTTTTTTTGTTCAGTTTATATGTAAACAAGCTGTGACTAACCACCCACACTGTACTACACTGTTCTACCCCCTATACCGGCGCCCCCGGAGCCCCTCGCAACTAAATAAAGTTACTAACCCCTAATGCGCCGCTCCTAGACCCCGCCGCAACTCTTATAAATGTATTAACCCCTAAACCGCCGCTCCCGGAGCCCACCGCCACTTACATTATACCTAGTAACCCCTATCCTGCCCCCCCTATACCGCCGCAACTAAATAAATGTATTACCCCCTATACCGCCGCTCCCGGAGCCCACCGCCACTATAATAAATATGTTAACCCCTATACCGCCGCTCCCGGAGCCCACCACCACTATAATAAATGTTAACCCCTATACCGCCGCTCCCGGAGCCCACAGCAAGCTACATTATACATATTAACCCCTAATCTGCCCCCCCTACACCGTCGCCACCTATAATAAATTTATTAACCCCTATCCTGGCCCCCCCTACACCGCCGCCACTGTAATAAAATGATTAACCCCTAAACCTAAATCTAACACTAACCCTAACACCCCCCTAACTTAAATATTAAATAAATCTAAATAAATGTAACTCTTATTAGCTAAATGAATCCTATTTAAAACTAAATACTTACCTTTAAAATAAACCCCAATATAGCTACAATATAAAAACTATATTGTAGCTTAGGATTTATTTTTATTTTACAGGCAAATTTCAATTTATTTTAACTAGGTACAATAGCTATTAAATAGTTATTAACTATTTAATAGCTTACCTAGCTAAAATAAAGAGAAATTTACCTGTAAAATAAATCCTAACCTAAGTTACAATTACACCTAACACTACACTATCATTTAATAAATGAATCCTATTTAAAACTAAATACTTACCTGTAAAATAAACCCTAAGATAGCTACAATGTAATTAATAATTACATTGTAGCTATTTTATGATTTATATTTATTTTACAGGTAACTTTGTATTTATTTTAGCTAGTTAGAATAGTTATTAAATAGTTATTAACTATTTAATAACTACCTAGCTAAAAGAAATACAAAATTACCTGTAAAATAAATCCTAACCTAATTTCCAATTAAACCTAACACTACACTATCATTAAATTAATTACCTATAAATAACTACAATTAAATTCAATTAAATAAACTAACTAAAGTACAAAAAATAAAAAAAGCTAAGTTACAAAAAATAAGTTACAAACATTTAACAAATATTACAACAATTTTAAGCTACTTACACCTAATCTAAGCCCCCTAATAAAATAACAAAGCCCCCCAAAATAAAAAAATGCCCTACCCTATTCTACATTAAAAAAGTTCAAAGCTCTTTTACCTTACCAGCCCTTAAAAGGGCCTTTTGCGGAGCATGCCCCAAAGAAAACTGCTCTTTTGCCTGTAAAAGAAAAATACAGCCCCCCCCCCAACATTAAAACCCACCATCCACATACCCCTAATCTAACCCAAACCCCCCTTAAATAAACCTAACACTACCCCCCTGAAGATCATCCTACCTTGAGTCGTGTTCAGCCAGCCGACCACCGATGGAACCGAAGAGGAGATCCGGAGCGGCAGAAGTCATCATCCAAGGGGCGCTGAAGAAATCTTCCATCCGATGAAGTCATCATCCAGGCGGCGCTGAAGAAATCTTCCATCCGATAGAAGTCTAAATCCAGGCGGCGTCTTTAATCTTCATCCATCCTTAGCGGAGCGGAGCCATCTTCAGAGGAGCCTACGCGGATCCATCCTCTTCTTCCCGACGACTAACGGCGAATGACGGTACCTTTAAGTGACGTCATCCAAGATGGCGTCACTCGAATTCCGATTGGCTGATAGGATTCTATCAGCCAATCGGAATTAAGGTAGAAAAATCTGATTGGCTGACTGAATCAGCCAATCAGATTTAAGTTCAATCCGATTGGCTGATTGGTTCAGCCAATCGGATTGAACTTGAATCTGATTGGCTGATTCAGTCAGCCAATCAGATTTTTCTACCTTAATTCCGATTGGCTGATAGAATCCTATCAGCCAATAGGAATTCGAGTGACGCCATCTTGGATGACGTCACTTAAAGGTACAGTCATTCGTCGTTAGTCGTCGGGAAGAAGAGGATGGATCCGCGTAGGCTCCTCTGAAGATGGCTCCGCTCCGCTCAGGATGGATGAAGATTGAAGACGCCGCCTGGATTTAGACTTCTATCGGATGGAAGATTTCTTCAGCGCCGCCTGGATGATGACTTCATCGGATGGAAGATTTCTTCAGCGCCCCTTGGATGATGACTTCTGCCGCTCCGGATCTCCTCTTCGGTTCCATCGGTGGTCGGCTGGCTGAACACGACTCAAGGTAGGATGATCTTCAGGGGGGTAGTGTTAGGTTTATTTAAGGGGGGTTTGGGTTAGATTAGGGGTATGTGGGTGGTGGGTTTTAATGTTGGGGGGGGGCTGTATTTTTCTTTTACAGGCAAAAGAGCAGTTCTCTTTGGGGCATGCTCCGCAAAAGGCCCTTTTAAGGGCTGGTAAGGTAAAAGAGCTTTGAACTTTTTTAATGTAGAATAGGGTAGGGCATTTTTTTATTTTGGGGGGCTTTGTTATTTTATTAGGGGGCTTAGATTAGGTGTAAGTAGCTTAAAATTGTTGTAATATTTGTTAAATGTTTGTAACTTATTTTTTTATTTTTTGTACTTTAGTTAGTTTATTTAATTGAATTTAATTGTAGTTATTTGTAGGTAATTAATTTAATTAATTTAATGATAGTGTAGTGTTAGGTTTAATTGTAACTTAGGTTAGGATTTATTTTACAGGTAATTTTGTATTTCTTTTAGCTAGGTAGTTATTAAATAGTTAATAACTATTTCATAACTATTCTAACTAGCTAAAATAAATACAAAGTTACCTGTAAAATAAATATAAATCCTAAAATAGCTACAATGTAATTATTAATTACATTGTAGCTATCTTAGGGTTTATTTTACAGGTAAGTATTTAGTTTTAAATAGGATTCATTTATTAAATGATAGTGTAGTGTTAGGTGTAATTGTAACTTAGGTTAGGATTTATTTTACAGGTAAATTTCTCTTTATTTTAGCTAGGTAAGCTATTAAATAGTTAATAACTATTTAATAGCTATTGTACCTAGTTAAAATAAATTGAAATTTGCCTGTAAAATAAAAATAAATCCTAAAATAGCTACAATATAGTTATTATTTATATTGTAGCTATATTAGGGTTTATTTTAAAGGTAAGTATTTAGTTTTAAATAGAGAGATTCTTCCCGAGACCAAAGACCCTGAGCTTTCAGGGGTCCCCAGACCGCGCCCCAGCCCACCAGACTGGCGTCGGTCGTGACAATGACCCACTCTGGTCTGCGGAAGCTCATCCCCTGTGACAGGTTGTCCAGGGACAGCCACCAACGGAGTGAATCTCTGGTCCTCTGATCTATTTGTATCGTCGGAGACAAGTCTGTATAATCCCCATTCCACTGACTGAGCATGCACAGTTGTAATGGTCTTAGATGAATTCGCGCAAAAGGAACTATGTCCATTGCCGCTACCATCAAACCTATTACTTCCATGCACTGCGCTATGGAAGGAAGAGGAACAGAATGAAGTATTTGACAAGAGTTTAGAAGTTTTGATTTTCTGGCTTCTGTCAGAAAAATCCTCATTTCTAAGGAGTCTATTATTGTTCCCAAGAAGGGAACCCTTGTTGACGGAGATAGAGAACTTTTTTCTACGTTCACTTTCCACCCGTGAGATCTGAGAAAGGCCAGGACAATGTCCGTGTGAGCCTTTGCTTGTGGAAGGGACGACGCTTGAATCAGAATGTCGTCCAAGTAAGGTACTACTGCAATGCCCCTTGGTCTTAGCACCGCTAGAAGGGACCCTAGCACCTTTGTGAAAATTCTTGGAGCAGTGGCTAATCCGAACGGAAGTGCCACAAACTGGTAATGCTTGTCCAGAAATGCGAACCTTAGGAACCGATGATGTTCCTTGTGGATAGGAATATGTAGATACGCATCCTTTAAATCCACCGTGGTCATGAATTGACCTTCCTGGATGGAAGGAAGAATTGTTCGAATGGTTTCCATTTTGAACGATGGAACCTTGAGAAACTTGTTTAGGATCTTGAGATCTAAGATTGGTCTGAATGTTCCCTCTTTTTTGGGAACTACGAACAGATTGGAGTAGAACCCCATCCCCTGTTCTCCCAATGGAACAGGATGAATCACTCCCATTTTTACCAGGTCTTCTACACAATGTAAGAATGCCTGTTTTTTTTATGTGGTCTGAAGACAATTGAGACCTGTGGAACCTCCCCCTCGGGGGAAGCCCCTTGAATTCCAGAAGATAACCTTGGGAGACTATTTCTAGCGCCCAAGGATCCAGAACATCTCTTGCCCAAGCCTGAGCGAAGAGAGAGAGTCTGCCCCCCCACCAGATCCGGTCCCGGATCGGGGGCCAACATCTCATGCTGTCTTGGTAGCAGTGGCAGGTTTCTTGGCCTGCTTACCTTTGTTCCAGCCTTGCATTGGCCTTCAGGCTGGCTTGGCTTGAGAAGTATTACCCTCTTGCTTAGAGGACGTAGCACTTGGGGCTGGTCCGTTTCTGCGAAAGGGACGAAAATTAGGTTTATTTTTGGCCTTGAAAGACCTATCCTGAGGAAGGGCGTGGCCCTTGCCCCCAGTGATATCAGAAATAATCTCTTTCAAGTCAGGGCCAAACAGCGTTTTCCCCTTGAAAGGAATGTTAAGCAATTTGTTCTTGGAAGACGCATCCGCTGACCAAGATTTTAGCCAAAGCGCTCTGCGCGCCACAATAGCAAACCCAGAATTTTTCGCCGCTAATCTAGCCAATTGCAAAGTGGCGTCTAGGGTGAAAGAGTTAGCCAATTTGAGAGCATGAATTCTGTCCAAAATCTCCTCATAAGAAGAATCTTTATTGAGCGCCTTTTCTAGTTCATCGAACCAGAAACACGCTGCTGTAGTGACAGGAACAATGCATGAAATTGGTTGTAGAAGGTAACCTTGCTGAACAAACATCTTTTTAAGCAAACCCTCTAATTTTTTTATCCATAGGATCTTTGAAAGCACAACTATCTTCTATGGGTATAGTGGTGCGTTTGTTTAGAGTAGAAACCGCCCCCTCGACCTTGGGGACTGTCTGCCATAAGTCCTTTCTGGGGTCGACCATAGGAAACAATTTCTTAAATATAGGGGGAGGGACGAAAGGTATGCCGGGCCTTTCCCATTCTTTGTTTACAATGTCCGCCACCCGCTTGGGTATAGGAAAAGCTTCGGGGGGCCCCGGGACCTCTAGGAACTTGTCCATTTTACATAATTTCTCTGGAATGACCAAATTCTCACAATCATCCAGAGTAGATAACACCTCCTTAAGCAGGGCGCGGAGATGTTCCAATTTAAATTTGAATGTAATTACATCAGGTTCAGCTTGTTGAGAAATTTTCCCTGAATCCGAAATTTCTCCCTCAGACAAAACCTCCCTGGCCCCCTCAGATTGGTGTAGGGGCACTTCAGAACCAATATCATCAGCGTCCTCATGCTCTTCAGTATTTTCTAAAACAGAGCAGTCGCGCTTTCGCTGATAAGTGGGCATTTTGGCTAAAATGTTTTTGATAGAATTATCCATTACAGCCGTTAATTGTTGCATAGTAAGGAGTATTGGCGCACTAGATGTACTAGGGGCCTCCTGTGTGGGCAAGACTGGTGTAGACGAAGGAGGGGATGATGCAGTACCATGCTTACTCCCCTCACTTGAGGAATCATCTTGGGCATCATTTTCTCTAAATTTTGTGTCACATAAATCACATCTATTTAAATGAGAAGGAACCTTGGCTTCCCCACATACAGAACACAGTCTATCTGGTAGTTCAGACATGTTAAACAGGCATAAACTTGATAACAAAGTACAAAAAACGTTTTAAAATAAAACCGTTACTGTCACTTTAAATTTTAAACTGAACACACTTTATTACTGCAAATGTGAAAAAGTATGAAGGAATTGTTCAAATTTCACCAAAATTTCACCACAGTGTCTTAAAGCCTTAAAAGTATTGCACACCAAATTGAAAGCTTTAACTCTTAAAATAACGGAACCGGAGCCGTTTTTATATTTAACCCCTTTACAGTCCCTGGTATCTGCTTTGCTGAGACCCAACCAAGCCCAAAGGGGAATACGATACCAATGACGCCTTCAGAAAGTCTTTTCTATGTATCAGAGCTCCTCACACATGCATCTGCATGTCATGCTTCCCAAAAACAAGTGCGCAATAGAGGCGCGAAAATGAGGCTCTGCCTATGATTAGGGAAAGCCCCTAGAGAATAAGGTGTCCAATACAGTGCCTGCCGGTTATTTTACATAATTCCCAAGAATAAAATAATTCCTCAAAGCTATGAAGTATTAAAATATGCTTATATATCAATCGTTTTAGCCCAGAAAATGTCTACAGTCTTAAAAGCCCTTGTGAAGCCCTTTTTTTCTATGTAATAAAAATGGCTTACCGGATCCCATAGGGAAAATGACAGCTTCCAGCATTACATCGTCTTGTTAGAAATGTGTCATACCTCAAGCAGCAAAAGTCTGCTCACTGTTTCCCCCAACTGAAGTTAATTCCTCTCAACAGTCCTGTGTGGAAACAGCCATCGATTTTAGTAACGGTTGCTAAAATCATTTTCCTCTTACAAACAGAAATCTTCATCACCTTTCTGTTTCAGAGTAAATAGTACATACCAGCACTATTTTAAAATAACAAACTCTTGATTGAATAATAAAAACTACAGTTAAACACTAAAAAACTCTAAGCCATCTCCGTGGAGATGTTGCCTGTACAACGGCAAAGAGAATGACTGGGGAAGGCGGAGCCTAGGAGGGATCATGTGACCAGCTTTGCTGGGCTCTTTGCCATTTCCTGTTGGGGAAGAGAATATCCCACAAGTAAGGATGACGCCGTGGACCGGACACACCTATGTTGGAGAAATATTAACCCCTAAACCTAACCCTAAGTCTAACCCTTACTTTAATATAATTAAAATAAATCTAAATAAAACTTATCATTACCTAACTAATTCCTATTTAAAACTAAATACCTATAAAATAAACCCTTACATTGTAGCTATCTTAGATTTTATTTTTATTTCACAGCTAAGTTTGTATTTATTTTAACTAGGTAGAATAGTTACTAAATAGTTATTAACTATTTACTAACTACCTAATTAAAATAAATACAAATTTACCTGTAAAATAAAACCTAACCTGTCTTACACTAAATCCGCCTCCCAGTGCTCTAGACCTGGGATATGGATAGCTGATAGGTGGCAAGAGTGAATCTCTGCCCAGCGAATTATTTTTGAAACTTCTAACATCTCTAGGGAACTTCTCGTTCCCCCTTGATGGTTGATGTAAGCTACAGTCGTGATGTTGTCCGACTGAAATCTGATGTACCTCAGAGTTGCTAACTGAGGCCAAGCCTGAAGAGCCTTGAATATCGCTCTTAGTTCCAGAATGTTTAATGGAAGGAGAGACTCCTCCTGAGTCCACGATCCCTGAACCTTCAGGGAGTTCCAGACTGCATCCCAACCTAGAAGGCTGGCATCTGTCGTAATAATTGTCCAATCTGGCCTGCGAAAGGTCATACCTTTGGACAGATGGACCCGAGATAGCCACCAGAGAAGAGAATCCCTGGTCTCTTGGTCCAGATTCAGTTGAGGGGACAAATCTGTGTAATCCCCGTTCCACTGACTGAGCATGCATAGTTGCAGCGGTCTGAGATGTAAGCGTGCAAACGGCACTATGTCCATTGCCGCTACCATTAAGCCGATTACTTCCATACACTGAACCACCGAAGGGCGCGGAATGGAATGAAGAACCCGGCAGGAATTTAGAAGCTTTGATAACCTGGACTCCGTCAGGTGAATTTTCATTTCTACAGAATCTATCAGAGTCCCTAGAAAGGAAACTCTTGTGAGTGGGGATAGAGAACTCTTTTCCTCGTTCACTTTCCACCAATGCGACCTCAGAAATGCCAGTACTACGTCCGTATGAGACTTGGCAATTTGGAAGTTTGACGCCTGTATCAGGATGTCGTCTAAATAAGGGGCTACTGCTATCCCCCGCGGCCTTAGGACCGCCATAAGCGATCCTAGAACCTTTGTAAAGATTCTTGGGGCTGTAGCTAATCCCAAGGGAAGAGCTACAACTGGTAATGCCTGTCTTGAAAAGCAAACCTGAGAAACCGATGATGATCTTTGTGTATCGGAATGTGAAGATAAGCATCCTTTAGATCCACTGTAGTCATATATTGACCCTCCTGGATCAGTGGTAGGATGGTACGAATAGTTTCCATCTTGAACGACGGAACTTTGAGGAATTTGTTTAAGATCTTTAGATCCAAAATTGGTCTGAAGGTTCCCTCTTTTTTGGGAACCACAAACAGATTTGAGTAAAAACCCTGTCCCTGTTCCTCCTTTGGAACTGGATGGATCACTCCCATAACAGGGAGGTCTCGTACACAGTGTAAGAATTCCTCTCTCTTTATCTGGTGTGCAGATAATTGTGAAAGGTGAAATTTCCCTTTTGGGGGGGAAGCTTTGAAGTCCAGAAGATATCCCTGGGATATAATTTCCAACGCCCAGGGATCCTGAACATCTCTTGCCCACGCCTGGGCAAAGAGTGAAAGTCTGCCCCCTACTAGATCCGTTCCCGGATAGGGGGCCGTTCCTTCATGCTGTCTTAGAGGCAGCAGCAGGCTTTTTTACCTGCTTACCTTTTTTCCAGGTCAGGTTTGGTCTCCAGACCGTCTTGGATTGAGCAAAAGTTCCCTCTTATTTATTATTAGAGGAAGTTGATGCCGCACCTGCCTTCAAGTTTTGAAAGGCACGAAAATTAGACTGTTTGGCCCTAGATTTGGACCTGTCCTGAGGAAGGGCATGACCTTTTCCTCCAGTGATATCAGCAATAATCTCCTTCAACCAGGCCCGAATAGGGTCTGCCCCTTGAAGGGAATGTTAAGTAGCTTAGATTTTGAAGTCACGTCAGCTGACCATGATCTAAGCCATAGCGCTCTGCGCGCCTGTATAGGAAAACCAGAATTCTTAGCCGTTAGTTTAGTCAAATGAACAATGGCATCAGAATAAAAGAATTGGCTAGTTTAAGTGCTCTAAGTTTGCCAAGTATGTCATCCAATGGAGTCGCTACCTGTAAAACCTCTTCCAGAGACTCAAACCAGTACGCCGCAGCAGCAGTAACAGGGGAAATGCATGCAAGGGGCTGTAGGATAAAACCTTGTTGAATAAATATTTTCTTAAGGTAACCTCTAATTTTTTATCCATTGGATCTAAAAAAAAAAAAAAAAAAAAGCACAACTGTCCTCGACAGAGATAGTAGTACGCTTTACTAGAGTAGAAACTGCTCCCTCCACCTTAGGGACTGTCTGCCATAAGTCCCGTGTGGTGGCGTCTATTGGAAACATTTTTCTAAAAATAGGAGGGGAAGAGAACGGCACACCTGGTCTATCCCATTCCTTATTAATACTTTCTGTAAACCTTTTAGGTATTTGGAAAAACATCAGTACACACCGGCACTGCAAGGTATTTATCCAGTCTACACAATTTATCTGGCACTGCAATGGTATCACAGTCATTCAGAGCAGCTAAAACCTCCCTAAGCAACACGCGGAGGTGTTCAAGCTTAAATTTAAATGTAGAAATATTAGAATCAGGTATCTTTCCTGAGTCATTAACATCACCCACTGACTGAAGCTCTCTTTCCTCAGCTTCTGCATATTGTTAGGCAGTATCAGACATGGTTCTTAAAGCGTCAGTATGCTCTGCATTTTGTCTCACCCCAGAGCTATCTCGCTTACCTCTAAGTTCAGGTAGTCTGGCTAATACCGCTGACAGTGTATTATCCATGACTCCCACCATGTCTTGTAAAGTAAACGCTATGGGCGCCCTAAATGTACTTGGCGCCATTTGAGCGTGAGTCCCTTAAGCGGGAGTCAAAGGGTCTGACACGTGGGGAAAGTTTGTCGGCATAACTTCCCCCTCGTCAGATTCCTCTGGTGATAAATTTTTTAAAGACAGAAAATGATCTTTATTGCATAAAATGAAATCAGTACATTTGGTACACATTCTAAGAGGGGGTTCCACCATGGCTTTTAAACATAATAAACAAGGAGTTTCTTCTATGTCAGACATGTTTATACAGAATAGCAATGAGACTAGCAAGCTTGGAAAACACTTTAAATCAAGTTAACAAGCAAATATAAAAAACGGTACTGTGCTTTTAAGAGAAACAAATTTTGTCAGAATTTGAAAAACAGTGAAAAAATGCAGTAAATCAAACGAAATTTTTACAGTGTGTATAATAGGCTAACAGAGCATTGCACCCACTTGCAAATGGATGATTAACCCCTTAGTTCAAAAAACGGATCAAAAAAACGAAATAGACGTTTTTTAACAGTCACAACCAACTGCCACAGCAAGCTGTGGCCCTACCTTCCCCAATAAACGACTTTGGAAAGCCTTTGGGCCCTTTAGAGATGTCCTATAGCATACAGAGGGCCTTTGAGGGAAGCTGGATGTCACAGTTTGTAATTTTAACTGCACCAGCTGTAACTTTTATACTACAACAGTGGAAATTGTTTCTAGTCAAAATTTAAGCCAGCCATGTGGAAAAAACTAGGCCCCAATAAAGTTTTATCACCAAAGCATATATAAAAACGATTAAACATGCCAGCAAACGTTTTATATTGCAATATCATAAGGGCATTACCCCTGGGAGTAAGCATGATACCAGTCATTATTAAATCACTGTATTCAGGCTTAACTTACATTAATCCGGTATCAGCAGCATTTTCTAGTGTTTTCCATCTCTAGAAAAATTATAACTGCACATACCTGATAGCAGAATAAACTGCACGCCATTCTCTCGCTGAAGTTTTACCTCATCTGTGTAATCCCCTCAGACATATGTGAGAACAGCAATGGATCTTAGTTACAACCTGCTAAGATCATAGAAACCTCAGGCAGTTTCTTCTTCTATTTACTGCCTGAGATAAAATAGCACAACTCCGGTACTATTTAAAAATAACAAACTTTTGATTGAAGAAAATAAACTAGCTATATTTAACCACTCTCTCCTACAACGTCCTTGCTTGTTGAGAGTTGCAAGAGAATGACTGACTAGCTATGATAGTTAGGGGAGGAGCTATATTACAGCTCTGCTGTGGGTGTCCTCTTGCAACTTCCTGTTGGGAATGAGAATATCCCACAAGTAATGGATGATCCGTGGACTGGATACACCTTACAAGAGAAATTTGTATTTATTAACTAGATAGTTAGTAAATAGTTAAAGGGATATGCCAGCCAAATTGGAAACCACATGGGTGCATTTCGGTATTGAACAGAAGCAATTTTGTAATATACATGCATTAGCAAAAATGCTTCTAATAAAAGCTATAGCGGTTTCAAATGTGTATTTAAGTATACACCGTGCACCAGCATTTTATACACAGTACTTGCTCAGAGAGCCTAAGGTGCCTGTACCATCTGGTAATGACTCAATTTGTTAATTGCTGACATCATACAAGCCCCATCTGAGCAGCTGAATTATTAAAAATGTGGGTGCAGTGACAATATCTAGCTATCCTTCATGTGCACGTGCAGAGAAAAATGTTAACACTAATACAGGGATAACTTTTACTAGAAGCATTTTTGCCAATACATGTATATTGTAAATATGGTTCTATTCAAAGATGTAATAAATCTATGTGCTTTTAAATTTTGACGGAATGTCCCTTTAATAACTATTTACTTACTAGTCTACCTAGTTAAAATAAATACAAACTTACCTGTGAAATAAAAATAGAACCTAAGATACTGTAGATACAATGTAACTATTAGTTATATTGTAGCTAGCTTAGGGTTTATTTTATAGGTAAGTATTTTTAAATAGGATTTAGTTAAAGATAGGAATTTTTATTTTAATTATATTAAAGTTAGGGGTGTTAGGGTTAGGGGTTAATAACTTTAGTATAGTGGCGGCGGTGACATTGGGGCGACAGATTAGGGGTTAATAATATTTAACTAGTGTTTGCGATGCGGGAGTGCGGCGGTTTAGGGGTTAATATGTCTATTATAGTGGCGGCGATGTCCTGAGCGGCAGATTAGGGGTAATATTTTTATTATAGTGTTTGCAATGCGAGAGAGCCTCGGTTTACGGGTTAATAGGTAGTTTATGGGTGTTAGTGTACTTTGTAACACTTTAGTTATGAGTTTTATGCTACAGCTTTGTAGCGCAAAACCCATAACCACTGACTTTAGATGGCGGTAAAAATCTTGTCAGTATAGGGTGTACCGCTCACTTTTTGGCCTCCCAGGCAAAACTCGTAATACCGGCGCTATGGAAGTCCCATTGAAAAATGACTTTTTGAAAGGTGTGGTAGTTACATTGCGTTACGGGCAAAAAAAAGTGTGCGGTACTGCTTTTCTGACAAGACTTGTAATAGCAGCGGTAGTGAAAAAGCAGCGTTGAGGCTTTTTCACTCATAAACGCAAAACTCGTAATCTAGCCGAATAATAATAAAAAAAGTACAGAAAATGTTTTTTAGAAAAATATATTTAAATGTTTAAGGAGTGGTCTTTCATATGCATTACAGTATTGTTTTTTTAAGAGTTTATTGTTCCTTAAAGGGACAGTTAACACCTAATTTGTATATAAAATATGTAGTTATGGTGTACTGAAACAACTTTGCAATATATTTTCATTATTTTGACTCTTTTTCATGTACTTTAGATGTGAACATTGAGAGTTTTCTTCTCAGAACCTCTCAAGGTCAACAAATCAACCCCTAACTGGATTTAACAGGTAACAATGGCAAAACAATGCATTTTATACTAACAATATAACTGACAAGCCTTGTTCCCTGCATACTCCTCCAAATAAAGATAATGGTTAGTGGAGTTTGGCTATTAAAAAATAAATAAATAAAAAAAGTGCAGTAGAAATGATGCCAATTTGTTTTAAAAACGTTTTATACCTTGGCTGACATATTATTCTTTAGCAGCTCAACAGAATCATTTTGTAATTACAAGGTATTTAAAGGGACACTGAACCCAAATTTTTTCTTTCATGATTCAGATAGAGCATGCAATTTTAAGCAACTTTATAATTTACTTCTATTATCAATTTTTCTTCGTTCTCTTGATATCTTTATTTGAAAAAGAAGGCATCTAAGCTAAGGAGCCAGCAAATTTTTGGTTCAGAACCATGGACAGCATTTGTTTATTGGTGCTGTCCAATCAGCAAGGACAACCCAGGTTGTTCACCAAAAATGGGCCGGAATCTAAACTTAAATTCTTTCTTTTCAAATAAACATACCAAGAGAATGAAGAAAATGTGATAATAGGAGTAAATTAGAAAGTTGCTTAAAATTGCATGCTCTATCTGAATCACAAAAGAAAAAATTTGGGTTCAGTGTCCCTTTAATGTTCTTTTAAATATTTTTTGTGCAAGAAAAAGAAGCACACACAATATTTTAAATGACAGTGTTGAAGCAGAACAATAAACTATGCGTTAAATAAGAAGTTTGTACTGTTTCAGGCTAATGCCATCTTACACAGATGTCTGTAATCCCAAGTAAAGCATTACATCAATCCCTATCGCCACATGAATAAAAAAAAAAAAAGGTTGCAGAGATCAAGGCCATTCACACATCCTAAAAAGACAAGGTTGGTAAAGTATAAAAAAAGATACAAAAGTTAAAACACAATGTACACTTTCGTAAATAGAACACTTAATTGGTTTGTACATTAACAGTTACTGTAAATGGAGGTCACTCAAAGAAAAATACATAAGAGAAAAATATTCTTACCATTAAAAAAATAAATTAAAAATAAATGTTAACTCACCAATACTTGTATTAGGAATAGATGCTCATGTAATCTTGAAGTAAGCATTAATTCATCATTCCATTCCCATAAACCTAATTAAAAAAAACACATAATTTATTCTTACCTGATAAATTATTTTCTTACTTGGTAGTGAGAGTACACAAAATCCTATTCTTACGAGTGGGAATTCACCACCTAGACACCCCTACCAGAGCATTTAAGCATACCTCCCACTTCCCATTCCCTCCCAGTAGTTCATGTCCAAGGATAGGGAAAGTAAGAGACAAAAAAGGGGTAAGAGGTGCAAAATTGGAACTGCCGTCCATCCAAAAATACAGAGTGGGTTTGTGGACTTTCGCTACCAAGAAAGAAAAATAATTTATCAGGTAAGAATAGATTATGTTTTCTTTTCAATGATAGTGAGAGTCCACAAAATCCTATTCTTACACGTAGGAAACAATACCCAACCTGTGGGCGGGACAAAAAGAAAAAGGGAGGGCAGGACAGTTACATTAGGCACTTGATAACACTGACTGAGGAACCCTTCCTGCCAAAAGACGCCTCAGAAGCCTGAAATTGAACCAAGATGCCATTAAATCTATCTCCAGAGACAATATGATAAAAAAGCTCTTGGTTGAGAGCCTATTAGCCGGAATTAAGAGATTGTCGATTTAGATAGTCAGCCTCCTAATTCTCCACTCCCTGAATGTGGATCGTTGAGAGGATACACTGGTGACTATCCGCCTATTTCAGAATAGGAGAGACTTCCTTCATCCCCAACGGATTGAGAGTCCCCCATTGATGGTTGACATACCTGGAATCAAATAAAAAAGGTATAAAACGCAGTTGAGACCACGCTAGTAGAGAATGGAAGATGACCGAGTTCTAGAATGTTTATTGGTAAGGACGTCTTGTGAGACGCCCACACTGCTTGAGCTCTCCTGGAGCCCCAAAGTGCTCCCCAACCAGATAGGCTGGTGTCACCAACCAGATAGGCTGGTGTCAGTAGTTATCACCTCCCAGGTTGGACAAAGTAAACTCATCTCTCGCTCCACTGTGCCTGAAAATATCAACCAGGTTAGGGAGTCCCTGAGACAGATCCAAATGATCTCCATTCCATTGTCTTACCATACGCAACTGCAGAGGTCTCAGATGAAAATGAGCATATGGAATAGCACCTGACGCCGACACCATGGAGCCCCACAGTCTCTATGTACTGAGCTACCAAAGGAAGAGGAGAAGATTGTAGTTAACGTCAAGCTGACTGAAGCTTGGAGCTGCGCTGCTCTGTAAGGAAGATTTACTCTTGTTTGTGGAACAAGAGAACTTTATTCCAGATTTACTTTCCAGCCATGACTCTGAAGATACCAAAGTAACTAATCCATGTAAGAGGCTGCTAATTGAAAAGATGGAGCATGAACCAGGATATTGTCTAGATATGGGGCCATTGTGCTGCCCTGTAGTCGGATGACCGCCAACCGAAGGGAAGGGCTGTAAACTGGAAATGATTATCCAAGAACACAAATCTGAGAAACTGGTGTTGATCTCGATGGATAGGAATGTGAAGGTACAAATCCATCAGATAGATCCACCATAGTCATGAATTGTCCCTCAAGTACAAGTGGAAGAATGGACCTTATAGTCTCCATCTTGAAGGAAAGTACCCTCAGAAATTTGTTTAGAGTCTTCAAATCTAAAATAGGGCGAAAAGTTCCTTCTCTCTTTTTCAAACTATGAACAAGTTGGAATAAAAAAACTCTTCACACCTTTCTCCTGAGAGAACTGGAACAATGACACCCATGTTCTGAAGGACTAATACACAGCTGAAGGGCTGCTATCTTTTCTGGCCTCTTTGAAATTCGGGACAACAGAAACCTGCCTCTGGGGAGCAGAGACCAGAAACCTATCCTGTAACCCTGAGAAACTAATTTTCTTCACCCAAAGATCCTGAATAGAGTGGGCCCAGATCTCTTAAAACAGGCTTAGTCTGCCCCCTACTGGAGAGAACCCTGTTTCAGGGGTTGCCCCTTCACGACTACTTATTTTCAGAGGAAGCCTATTTGGGCTGTTTGTTTTTATTCCATACCGAATTGTGTTTCCAAATACCCTTAGTGTTTTCTGATTTGTTAGAGGAAGAGTTCCTTTGAGGCCTGTTCGGACGAAAAGAACCAAAATGACCTGCAGTACTGCCCTTCTGCTTGGATCTTCTGTCCTGGGGATAGATGGTTCCCTTACCTCCCATCACCATGGAAATAATTACAGTCAAAACCCAGACCGAATAAAGTCTTCCCCTTCAAGGCCAAAGACAGTAATCTGGATTTCGACACCATATCAGCTGACCAGGACTTAAAGGGACAGTATACACTCATTTTCATATAACTGCATGTAATAGACACTACTATAAAGAATAAGATGCACAGATACTGATATAAAAATCCAGTATAAAACTGTTTAAAAACTTACTTAGAAGCTGTCAGTTTGGCTCTGTTGAAAAGGCAGCTGGAAAGCCCACTGCAAGTGACAAATAAGACACCCCCCCCCCCTTCTTTTGCATATGAAAAGACCCTTTACACAAACAGGAGCAAGCTGGAGAAGGTAGCTGACAGTATTCACATAAAACTTTGGGGCTTGGTTAGGAGTCTGAAAATCAGAGCAATGTTATTTAAAAATAAGCAAAACTATACATTTATTTAAAAAAAAAAAACGTTATGGGCTATATAAATAGGTCATCTACAAAACATTTATGCAAATAAAAAATGAGTGCATAATGTCCCTTTAAGCGAAAGAGCCCCTCTGGTTTGGACCACTAGCCCTATATTCTTAGCATTAATGCAAATTATTTGAATAATAGCATCACATATAAAAGAATTAGCCACCTTAAGCGCCTGGATGCGATTCTGAATCTCCTCTAGGAGGAGATTACACAGTCACCAACTTGGCTAGCAGATTGCTGCAGCACCAGCCACAGCCACAATATAAACAACTACATTTATCCACCAGTAAGCAAGCGTAACCCAAGTTCTGAACCAAAAATGGCCCAGCTCCTAAGCTTTACTTTCCTGCTTTTTATATTAAGATAAAAAGAGAATAAAGAAAAATTGATAATAGGAGTAAATTAGAAAGCTGATAAAAATTGCATGCTCTATCTGAATCATTAAATACAAATTTGGGTTTAATATCCCTTTAAGGAGGGAACCGGAAAAACCTCTGGAACCCGTGCTTTGGGCCCAAAGATGGTGTTCAATTTCTGAGCCAGAGTTTCCTCAGACGGCTTGGACTTAGCTCACCTTCAGAGGGAGATGATACCGAATCCTCGTCCGAAATGTGGGACAGATTTATGCTAGGGAAACCAGCAGATTCCTCAAATTTATTAGCAGACGAACAATGTTTAGCTTTCCGCTTACGCGTGCCAGATGAAGGCATTGCTCTAAGAGCAGCCGACACCGCGGCCTGTAGCTGAGGAGAAAAATCTGAAGGGAAAGGAGAACTACTTTGACGTACTAGAGTACTATCAGTAGATATATCCGTTTGGAAGGACTGTATAGGAGAGGCTATGACAGAAGTCTGACTGCCAGATCCTGTATCTTGATTCTGAGGAATCTGGGTGAATCCTTTTAAAACTTAGTACTGTCAGAATGGGACTGGAGAACAGATAAAACATGTATTACACAGCTGCACTGAGGAATACACAATGTAAAGTTTGCACAGCAGACATTTATTGCTCCAAAAATCCCCTGCAAATCGACAGCATTAAATATAGCTGATGAGAGCCCACCGTTATATCAATTCTGCCCCACTTGAGCGCTCCGGTAAAGATACCCCTTTTTGATAGCCAGACACGCGCTGGAAGTCAGGATGTTGGGCAACTAGCCTATAATGGGATTGCATAGGATTTACCTCAAACAATGCTCAGGCAGTCCCAAGAAATCTGCAAGCAAAGGGAAACAGCAAGTGTTAGTCCTCTGTCACCGATAATACTGGACAAATCCCAGAGAGCAGCAAAATATCACTGTTACTGTTGAGGCTAGGGAGCTTCCCTGTGAATCCCAGACAGGTAGTCAGCCTACATGCAGATTACAGTGAAAGCTCCCTCATCCTCTCTTAAAGGAACTATCCATTGAGGGTTAAATTGAAAGAAATCTTCATTGAAGAGCACCTCCATTCCCTGCCTAGCTCCTTGACGAGGCAAAGAACTACTGAGAGGGAAGGGGGAAGTATACTTGAATGCTCTGGTAGGGGTGTCTTTGCCTCCTCCTGGTGGCCATGTGTTGAACTCCGTGGTGAAGGTGTGTGTTCAGAGCGCCTCAATTAGGGCCAGATGACTAAGAATTCAATTGGTGGCCGAAAAGTTTAACTATAAAATGATACAATCATTAAAAATTGTGGATCCACAATAAATGAATAAAAACAGATAATAAAATAATGTGGTAAGCTGAGCTAAAAAAGGGGTGTCCAAATAATGGACCTTAATAATTAACCTTGTGTTAAATGTTCACAGCAATATCTGCTAGATCAATTAAGATTCCTTAATGCAATGTGCTAAAGCAATGCTAATAAGCAACGATGATGTCGTAAATGATATGTAGGACATTGAGCTTGGTAGGGTCAAGGTATATTGGAGATGAAATTTAAAGGTAATACAATGTTAATAACAGTCATACACAAGTCCATCCAGGGGCGTATTACCGCATAGGCCAACAAGGCCGGTGCCTATTGCGACATCTTTTGGGGGCGGCACTTTTCCACACCGGCACTGAACTTCATAACACTGCTAACATTTTATTTATTTTTCCCCTATCAAGCGGCTTACCGCTGGAGGTCACGTGACCATTTTTAACTAGCATGGCCGCCCATCATGGCTAAGTTAAACTTCCTGGAAGTCTAGAGTTGAAGCCGGGAGTCACGCACGTCATCTCCCAGCCCAGGCGGCAATGGAGGTGACTGCGACTGAGTCACTAGTCCTGATGTGGAGCGGCGCCGGAGACAGTGACTACTGTGAGCACTGACAGTGAGCTGAGGACAGTGGTGGACTGAGCAACAAACTCGGGTAGGGATCCATCCAACTCAGGCTGCCAGCCACAGAGTCACTTTTTATGCGACTACGATGCGATTAGTTTCTCACACTGATAGGGTTAGGCTAGAAACTAGTTTATTACAGACTTTCCCTCCTTAAAAAAAGTTAGATTTTTTAATATATCAATTCACCTTGTTTTAGTGTAGCCGGATGTAAGGTTGTTTTGATAGAAATTGTTAGCAGACGCTATTGCCATTCCCCTCCTGAGTACTATAACTAAAGTTAAAAGTTTTAACCATTTGGTTGCCAACAAAAGGGTAAAGTTATTACTGAATTACTCTGTAAAATATAGTGCAAAATATGTTAAGCACTTCTGCATGCAGATTACCCTTTATGTATGTAGGAGTATCCTGTTAACCTTCTTCTAATATTTAGGAATTGTCATTTAAACTTAAGTCACCTGTGCCACTAACAAATTTGAGTTTAATTTGACTTAGATGTCTGTGGATTTGAGTCCAGTTATGTGTGCCTGTCATTGCCACAGTCAGTCATTATGATAAATTCAGCAGTGCCAGGTAAGATTGATGTGTATGCAAGCTTTTTACTAGCCCTGGCTGGTGAAAATTTAATTTAAAATATAAAGCAGAAAAAAAAAAAAACCAAAAAAAAAAAAACCATAATTTATGCTTACCTGATAAATTTATTTCTCTTGTAGTGTATCCAGTCCATGGATAATCCATTACTTGTGGGATATTCTCCGTCCCAACAGGAAGTTGCAAGAGGATCACCCACAGCAGAGCTGCTATATAGCTCCTCCCCCAACTGTCATATCCAGTCATTCGACCGAAAACAAACAGAGAAAGGAGAAACCATAGGGTGCAGTGGTGACTGTAGTTTAATTAAAATTTAGACCTGCCTTAAAAGGACAAGGCGGGCCGTGGACTGGATACACTACAAGAGAAATAAATTTATCAGGTAAGCATAAATTATGTTTTCTCTTGTTAAGTGTCTCCAGTCCACGGATCATCCATTACTTGTGGGATACCAATACCAAAGCTAAAGTACACGGATGATGGGAGGGACAAGGCAGGATTAAGCGGAAGGAACCACTGCCTGAAGAACCTTTCTCCCAAATACAGCCTCCGAAAAGCAAAAGTATCAAATTTGTAAAATTTAGAAAAAGTGTGAAGCGAAGACCAAGTCGCAGCCTTGCAAATCTGTTCAACAGAGGCCTCATTTTTGAAGGCCCAGGTGGAAGCCACAGCTCTAGTAGAATGAGCTGTAATCCTTTCAGGGGGCTGCTGTCCAGCAGTCTCATAGGCTAGGCGTATTACGCTCCGAAGCCAAAAGGAAAGAGAGGTTGCCGAAGTTTTATCTACCTTATCTGCATGAAAAATCAGATAGGGAGAATCACATTGTAAGGCAGATAGCTCAGAGACTCTCAGAGCCGAGGAAATAGCCATCAAAAACAGAACTTTCCAAGATAAAAGTTTAATATCAATGGAATGAAGGGGTTCAAACACAGGCTTAATTCTAACCAAAGCCTGGCAAAATGCCTGGACGTCTGGAACCTCTGCCAGACGCTTGTGCAAAAGAATAGACAGAGCAGAAATCTGTCCCTTTAAAGGAACTAGCTGATAATCCTTTGTCCAAGGATTTTGAGAAAAGACAATATTCTAGGAATCCTAACCTTACTCCATGAGTAATTCTTGGATTCACACCAATAAAGATATTTACTCCATATCTTGTGGTAGATTTTACTGGTAACAGGCTTTCGTGCCTGTATTAAGGTATCAATGACTGACTCGGAGAAGCCACGCTTTGATAGAATCAAGCGTTCAATCTCCAGGCAGTCAGTCTCAGAGAAATTAGATTTGGATGATTGAAAGAACCTTGTATCAGAAGGTCCTGTCTTAGAGGCAGAGTCCATGGTGGAAAGGATGACATGTCCACTAGGTCTGCATACCAGGTCCTGCGTGGCCACGCAGGCGCTATCAGAATCACCGATGCTCTCTCCTGCTTGATTTTGGCAATCAGTCGAGGGAGCAGAGGAAACGGTGGAAACACATAAGCCAGGTTGAAGAACCAAGGCGCTGCTAGAGCATCTATTAGCGTCGCTACTGGGTCCCTGGACCTGGATCCTTAACAAGGAAGCTTGGCGTTCAGGCGAGACGCCATGAGATCCAACTCTGGTTTGCCCCAACGATGAATCAACTGAGCAAACACCTCCGGATGGAGTTCCCACTCCCCGGATGGAAAGTCTGACGACTTAGAAAATCCGCCTCCCAGTTCTCCATGCCTGGGATATGGATTGCTGACAGGTGGCAAGAGTGGTACTCTGCCCAGCGAATTATTTTTGAGACTTCTAACATCGCTAGGGAACTCCTGGTTCCCCCTTGATGGTTGATGTAAGCCACAGTCGTGATGTTGTCCGACTGAAATCTGATGAACCTCAGTGTTGCTAACTGAGGCCAAGCCAGAAGAGCATTGAATATCGCTCTTAACTCCAGAATATTTATTGGAAGGAGTTTCTCCTCCTGAGTCCACGATCCCTGTGCCTTCAGGGAATTCCAGACTGCACCCCAAACTAGAAGGCTGGCATCTGTTGTTACAATTGTCCAATCTGGCCTGAGAAAGGTCATACCCTTGGACAGGTGTACCCGAGACAACCACCAGAGAAGAGAATCTCTGGTCTCTTGATCCAGATTTAGCAGAGGGGACAAATCTGTGTAATCCCCATTCCACTGACTCAGCATGCATAATTGCAGCGGTCTGAGATGAAGGCGCGCAAATGGCACTATGTCCATTGCCGCTACCATTAAGCCGATTACCTCCATACACTGAGCTACCGAAGGGCGCGGAATGGAGTGAAGAACACGGCAAGCATTTAGAAGTTTTGATAACCTGGACTCCTTCAGGTAAATTTTCCTTTCTACAGAATCTATAAGAGTCCCTAAGAAGGAGACTCTTGTGAGTGGGGATAGAGAACTCTTTTCCTCGTTCACTTTCCACCCGTGCGACCTCAGAAATGCCAGAACTATCTCTGTATGAGACTTGGCAACTTGAAAGCTTGACGCCTGTATCAGGATGTCGTCTAGATACGGAGCCACCGCTATGCCTCGCGGTCTTAGAACCGCCAGAAGTGAGCCCAGAACCTTTGTAAAGATTCTCGGGGCTGTAGCCAACCCGAAGGGAAGAGCTACAAATTGTTAATGCCTGTCTAGAAGGCAAACCTTAGAAACCGATGATGATCTTTGTGAATCGGTATGTGAAGGTAGACATCCTTTAAGTCCACTGTGGTCATGTACTGACCTTCTTGGATCATGGGTAGGATGGTCCGAATAGTTTCCATTTTAAAAGATGGAACTCTGAGGAATTTGTTTAAGATCTTTAGATCCAAAATTGGTCTGAAGGTTCCCTCTTTTTTGGGAACCACAAACAGATTCGAATAAAAATCCTGTCCTTGTTCCGTCCGCGGAACTGGATGGATCACTCCCATAACTAGGAGGTCTTGCACACAGCGTAGGAATGCCTCTTTCTTTATCTGATTTGCAGATAGCCTTGAAAGATGAAATCTCCCTTGTGGAGGGGAAGCTTTGAAGTCCAGAAGATATCCCTGAGATATGATCTCCAACGCCCAGGGATCCTGAACATCTCTTGCCCACGCCTGGGCGAAGAGAGAAAGTCTGCCCCCTACTAGATCCGTTGCCGGATAGGGGGCCGTTCCTTCATGCTGTCTTAGAGGCAGCAGCAGGCTTTCTGGCCTGCTTTCCTTTGTTCCAGGACTGGTTAGGTTTCCAGGCCTGCTTAGATTGAGCAAAAGTTCCCTCTTGTTTTGAAGCGGAGGAAGTTGATGCTGCACTTGCCTTGAAATTTCGAAAGGCACGAAAATTAGACTGTTTGGCCTTTGCTTTGGCCCTGTCCTGAGGAAGGGTGTGACCCTTACCTCCAGTAATGTCAGCAATAATTTCCTTCAAACCAGGCCCGAATAAGGTCTGCCCCTTGAAAGGAATGTTGAGTAATTTAGACTTCGAAGTCACGTCAGCTGACCAGGATTTAAGCCATAGCGCCCTACGCGCTTGGATGGCGAATCCGGAATTCTTAGCCGTTAGTTTAGTCAAATGAACAATGGCATCAGAAACAAATGAGTTAGCTAGCTTAAGTGTTCTAAGCTTGTCAATAATTTCAGTCAATGGAGCTGTATGGATGGCCTCTTCCAGGGCCTCAAACCAGAATGCCGCCGCGGCCGTGACAGGCGCAATGCATGCAAGGGGCTGTAAAATAAAACCTTGTTGAATAAACATTTTCTTAAGGTAACCCTCCAATTTTTTATCCATTGGATCTGAAAAAGCACAACTGTCCTCAACGGGGATAGTAGTACGCTTTGCTAAAGTAGAAACTGCTCCCTCCACCTTAGGGACCGTCTGCCATAAGCCCCGTGTAGTGGCGTCTATTGGAAACATTTTTCTAAATATAGGAGGTGGGGAAAAGGGCACACCAGGTCTATCCCACTCCTTGCTAATAATTTATGTAAGCCTTTTAGGTATAGGAAAAACATCAGTACACACCGGTACCGCATAGTATTTATCCAGCCTACACAATTTCTCTGGTACTGCAACTGTGTTACAGTCATTCAGAGCAGCTAATACCTCCCCAAGCAACACACGGAGGTTCTCAAGCTTAAATTTAAAATTAGAAATCTCGGGGGGCGGAGCCAACTACCTAAACAACGGGTCGCATTATCTCAGGGCTCCTGAAAATTAGTTATCAAAATACAGATTTAGGGTAATTTAGGTGCAGATCTACATAGTTTGTTGGCTCCTATTTGGCTCTTATTATCCATTAGGTTCTGGAACTATATATTAAGTCTGTGAAATAGCATAACTGCTGCAGAAATCCTACTGAGGCCTGCTGACTGTGACCGCAGCCTGGAGTAAAACAGCGCAACGGTACTTACTCACGCATGAACTTGACTCACTAAGATCTAAACCATACACTACTTCTGCCTTTGCAACACTGCAATGGAAAAACAAGCACTTACTGCACTGCGACAATTACTCTGTACTATGGAGCTGCACCATCAAGCTTGTGTCGCTGAGCTCAGGGCTGCTATGGCTACACCCTGGACTGCGAAGCAGTGGAATGCGGCTGAGAGAGAACCAGACCGGCCCAAAACAGTCCCGCCAAACAAGCATACAGTCAGGTCCAGAGACACACCGGAGACACTCACAACAAACAGCGACAGTTTCAGTCTGATGCCACCGCAACAGGGAGACATGGATATGCAGAGGAGTTCCTTGCGGGCTTTCTCCACTGGTATTGAACCGCAACAGCAGAATGCCACAGAAATAGCTGTCTACCCCAAAGACTTATCAGCGGAGCCAGAAGCTAAGGGGCGTGCAAGACCTACACCGAGAGATAAACGGAGCCTAATAAACCTAGAGCCTGCCGCGCTCTGGGGAGCAGAGACAAAGACCTGCAATTATGAAGCCATGGGAGCTAGTATCTACGTAGATGTCTACATGCAACTCACCAGAATAGCAGCCTCATCGCTCATGCATAAAATGGTTCCAGATCGGAGCTCCTCATCCCGCATGCTGACTCCCGTTGAGACCCCATCTAGGTACCCTCATAGACTGGGAGTGGGTTAGCGTGTATGTAATGCGGCCTGTTGACATGATGGCGCTGGCCCAGATCCAGGCATAATCTCTGAACTTTATATTTGCGGGACATCCTTGATTTATATCAGTAGTGGTAGGGCTTAGTGCTGCCATTAAATAACTCCTACTCATACTCTAGGACGCAGACCGACAATGTTATCCTATATTTGGCTCCCCTGAAATGTGAGCCCTTGATGTTCAGTTAGATCTAACCCATATACGAAGTTATACTATATAAATGCTGTTTTTCTTGTTTTGTGTTCACCTGAACTAACATTGGGATAGTCCTTACACTTTGCCTGAGATAATATGATGCCTGTTGCATCATAGTATAGAAAATAGATGATTAAGTTCCCAGATACCCTGGTTATCTCTCATCTAACCATTTTAGTTTCATTGTCCAGTTAATATTGTCATATGTCTGGTGCATCTGTGCTATTACCTAATTATCCTAAACTCCTAGGTGCCCTATGTAAGGTAATATTGTCTTCCTATATATATATATATTGCAGCCTCACCCTAACTAGCAAAGTATATAACCTATAAAACACTCATACATATACTGTCAAATAATATGCACTGCTAGAGATATTAGGGTTTATTTAGACATATTTACTCTATCTATTTCTTTAATTAACAAGAATAGGGGGCCTTTGCAGTTCACACAGATCTGAATGAAATTCCCTTATGTGCATCAGAGCCATGCATTTATATTACAGACCTATTGGACATTTTATTCAGCCATATACCCTATAATTTGTCAATAGATGCTGGTGCACTTATATATTAGCAGACAACCCTTAACAGCTCAAAGACATGCTTACTACATGCCACAGTTTCCTGACAGAAGGCCTTACTGAAGGATTATATGCAAAGTCCAAATTTGTCATACAGTATGTGGTTAAATTTTACTTTCAAGTGTGTTGATGTCTTATATTACAGGTGACTCTTCTTTACTTACTATCCCTGCAGGCAGCCTAGTTCAATATTATCTTCTCTGCTTATGAGTTTTTTATGATACCTGTTGTATCACGTTATAGGAATTATGCGGTTGAGTCTCTTGCTACCTCTTATTTAAGCATTATAGTTGAAATGTCCAAATAACTCTCACATGCCTGTTCCATGCACGTTACTACTTAATTCTCTTACATGAAATGAAAGAAAAGACAGGCGCACAGGGCACAATTCAAGTGTAGAGTTTTTATTATGTAAATTAGACACACAGTTAGAAACACTTACTAGATTAAAATCAAGATATGCATTGAGAGCATATGCTCCTGGGATTATCGCAGCACCTGTGGCACCGGGGGTTAGATGTTCTTCTCCTCTCCGTTCACAAAGAGAGCAATTGGGCGGCGGTGTTCCGGATCCTGTCACCCAAGCTCTAGTGACGCTGGTAACCGACAGTACTTTATAACTGCTTTCCCATAAAGTCTTTGTTTAGTTTAGATGCCTGACGCGTTTCCCCCGACTCCGTTCGGGCTTTTTCAAAGGCTGGATGGATTGAAACCGGCGCCTATTTGTTTTAAAGGCGTGTTATCCAATCAGGTTAGAGGTGTGCGCTCATTGTCCAATCATTGCTGGAAGGTGTGTGCGCATATAGAAAAGTCCCGGATTGGGGTTGAAAGCTCGTGTGTTATACTCCATTAGGTGCAATCACTAAGCTTAATGCAGAGTTTCATACAGAGGGCATATCAAATCTTGAATACAGAAAGCAAACATAATACATGTGTGTAGGGTATACTCAGAGAACGGATAAACAGACTAAAAATATTATCATTTGTTACAAACAACAGATATATTGTATATTGAAACATATTATAAGGATAAACTACGGGTATGCATTGTGTATTTAAAATACTACCTCTGGGTCCCCTAATTATCATATTGGGGGTTATAGAAGATCTTTCATATGTTTTGTTAATGTATATAACTGATATATAGCCCTAATAAGGATTTCTATAATAAGCCTAAACTGGAACATATATGGGAAACAAAACGATAGTAGTAAAAAAATTGACGCTATAAAGGACAAGGTAAAAATATAAATATAAAAACTTGTAGAGTTCTGTCCTTATTAATTTTAAAGTAACTTTGAAATAAAATTTAATTTATATGTGGATTGGGTAATTTAAATAAATAAATAGATGATTGTTAACTGGATAACTCTTCTTTTCTAAACGCATGGACAAGATTATTTTTATTTTTATTTTTATTTTTATATTTATAGCAAATGATCCCATAAATTTTGTTTATGGGAATAATGTTACTATATGGAAAGGATGATCCTAAAAATAAAACTATTCTATATGGTTCTTATGAACTTAGGAATAATCATGTTCTTAATTTCATTTTCTTTGTGTTTTTAGCAATGGTCAAAGGATGCCCTGAGAAACAAGGTTCAAGGGGGATATAATTTTGTTTTGGAGATATATATATATATTTTTTAATGTAAAAATTGATGTAATAAATTAGACTGGGTGAAAAAATTAGGATGGATAAGAAATTAAAAAATTAATATGTCTAAGCTGATATAAAATAGTATAAAATTTATAAAAATTTATAATTTTCTCAGTAAAAACTGATTGATTAAAAATTTGAATTAAAAAATCATCACAACTATAAAAGCAATTACAACAACCATCCCTTACAAT
The DNA here is from genome assembly GCF_027579735.1 of Bombina bombina. Classification (NCBI taxonomy): domain Eukaryota; kingdom Metazoa; phylum Chordata; class Amphibia; order Anura; family Bombinatoridae; genus Bombina; species Bombina bombina. Next base: position 1,187,834,010 of record NC_069501.1, on the reverse strand, counting down.
GGAGACGTAGAAACAGCCAGAGAGATAATACTAATACAGCTAATAATCACTATAGGCAAGGTTCAAATTTCAATAGATTTGCCCCTCTTACACATAAGGACAGTTATAGAACAACACCAAATTGGGAAAGGAACGATGCAAGACAAGGTATGAATTACAATAAGATTAGTTCCCCCGCATACAATGAGAATAGCACAACTATGTTCAACTGGGAAAGGAATGGGGCCAGACCTAAAAACATATATGAGGATAAACATTTTTTAGACCCAGACCAGGTCAAAAATCACAATCCACCACAACAGGACAGAACAAAACAGAGAAAAAGATCTTTAGAAAAAGAAGAAGGGGAAACAGAGCAGGAAAACTCATACAGGCTAGCAGGAAAAATAAGGAAAGAATAGGAGAGGCTAAAAAAGATATTTTTAATTTAGCTAAAATTGATCTAGACCATAATGACATATCTTTATTGCAAAAAGGATTAAACTTCGCCCCAAAATCAAAACCAAACAAATTTGAGATGTTCGTTGACATCCATAAATATGTCAGAAAACTGACGTTAAAAAGATATTTTTTAAAAAATCCAGAATACAGAGATAGACCAAATAAGGAATACTTAGAAGCAGGAGACTTAGGGACTTTAAATATTTTAAAAAACCTTGAAAATATTGATCATATTTTACCAAATGAAGATTTTAATGATGAATTTTTTAACACATCAAATCTATCCATCCATGAGAATGAACCAACTATCCAGCATTCAAATTTCAAAGCCAAATCAACTTTTAATCCGGTAGGAGCACAGGGAGATTATATATCGACTTTCAACAAATTAATATGTAAAGAGATAGAAGATCAATTTAAAGATGTAAATAGATTTATTACTAAACACAATGATAATCTAAGCATTCTGGAAAGGAAATCCCTTAAAAAATTAGGTGACAATAGAGAAATCATTATCCGCCCGGCCGACAAGGGCGGGGGGATAGTAATCCAGAAGAGAGAAGATTACCTAAAAGAGGCCATGAAACTCTTAGGGGATGTAGACACCTATGAAATGTTGTCAACAGACCCAACTGAAATTTACAATAAAGAGTTAAATAAATTATTAAGTAAAGCAAAACTGGAAGGGATACTAAATGATGATGAATACAAATATATATATAACCCACGACCAAACATACCAATCATATACCACCTCCCAAAAGTACATAAGGACCAACAAAACCCTCCCGGTAGACCAATTATCTCCGGGATTGGGTCTATTACAGATAAACTTTCAAAATATGTAGATTTTTTCTTGCAACCACTGGTAAAATCCACTAGAGCGTATTTAAAAGATACAACAGAAGTAATTACCAAATTTGAAGGGTTAAACTGGGAAGAAGATATGATTTGGCTAACATGCGACGTTGCATCGCTATATACATGTATTCCACATTCCAATGGTATCCAGAAAGTGGAGTTAGAGTTATCAAATTGGTCCTTTCCTTCTAACCAAATAGAATTTTTAATAGAAAGTATAAAATTTATCTTACACAGAAATTATTTTAATTTTGAAAATAAATTTTATGTACAAAAAAGAGGGACGGCAATGGGCACTACATTTGCCCCCTCATACGCAAATCTGTATGTGAATGCGTTTGAGAACAACTATGTATGGGAAAATAACCCTTTTATTAATAATATTTTAACTTATGCAAGATACATAGATGACATCATCATTCTATGGAAGGGCAATGAAGAAAGAGTTAATGATTTTATGGACCACATAAATAGTAATGATTTTAATTTAAAATTTACAAAAAATGTATCAAAAGAAAAAATAGAATTTCTAGATTTGACTTTGTTTAAAGACCAAGAAGGTAAAATTGCCGTTAAAAACTATAGGAAAACCACCGATTGCAATAGCTTTATACAAGCAAAAAGTGCGCACAAGAAGAGTTGGATAAATAATGTTCCTAAGAGTCAATTCTCAAGAATTAGGAGAAATTGTACACATAATTCAGACTATAACATGGAAGCAGATATCCTAGAGAAGAAATTTTTAGATAAAGGATATAACCAAGAGGCACTAAATAAAGCAAAAACAGATATAGCTGCTAAAGACAGAAGGTCTTTCTTTAGAAGGATGAATTTGAATGATGAGTCAAAATTGATAGGGACCAATTTACATAATAATTTAATCAAATCTCAGTCCATAAACCACAATCCTATAAGATTCATATCCACATATAATCAAGGTTCAAAAAAATTAGAAGACATTATTAATAAACATTGGCCCATCTTAAAATCAGATCCTATTTTAGGTCCACATCTTGAAGAAAAACCTAACTTCACATACAAAAAAGGGAGGAGCTTGAAGAATATACTAGCTCCCAGTAGAATCAGACCCGCTCAAAATAGCAAAACCAGCCCAAAGGTGGACAATTGGCTAACGAACTGGAAAGGTACCATGAAATGTGGAAAACCAAGATGCAACATGTGTAAACACATAAATAAAGCACCCACATTCCATAATAGCCAATCCACAGAAACATACAGTATAGATTTTAGAAGCAATTGTGATTCAATATATGTAGTTTATTTATTGGAATGTGGATGCGGCCTATTATATATAGGGCGCACAAAAAGAAAGATAAGACGCAGGACGAATGAGCATCTATATAATATTAAAGAAAAAATGGAAAACCATAGTGTACCAAAACATTTTTTAGATTGCCATAGGAGTAATCCTAGTTCGTTAAAGGTACAAGTAATTGACCAAGTGCCACATACAAAACCAAATAGATTACTTGAACTAAGAAAACTAGAAACCAAGTGGATATATAAGCTTAAAACACTACAGCCTTTAGGGCTCAACATTGATATAGATGTAGCGGCATTCATATAAGACAACATATCAGTTTCTATGTTCCTTGGTCTTTTAGAATCTCCATAGAGCTAGCATTATTCATAGTAACTTTTTAGTAAAGTTTTTCTTCCCATGATTGATTTATTTATTTTTTAATTCAAATTTTTAATCAATCAGTTTTTACTGAGAAAATTATAAATTTTTATAAATTTTATACTATTTTATATCAGCTTAGACATATTAATTTTTTAATTTCTTATCCATCCTAATTTTTTCACCCAGTCTAATTTATTACATCAATTTTTACATTAAAAAATATATATATATATATCTCCAAAACAAAATTATATCCCCCTTGAACCTTGTTTCTCAGGGCATCCTTTGACCATTGCTAAAAACACAAAGAAAATGAAATTAAGAACATGATTATTCCTAAGTTCATAAGAACCATATAGAATAGTTTTATTTTTAGGATCATCCTTTCCATATAGTAACATTATTCCCATAAACAAAATTTATGGGATCATTTGCTATAAATATAAAAATTAAAATAAAAATAAAAATAATCTTGTCCATGCGTTTAGAAAAGAAGAGTTATCCAGTTAACAATCATCTATTTATTTATTTAAATTACCCAATCCACATATAAATTAAATTTTATTTCAAAGTTACTTTAAAATTAATAAGGACAGAACTCTACAAGTTTTTATATTTATATTTTTACCTTGTCCTTTATAGCGTCAATTTTTTTACTACTATCGTTTTGTTTCCCATATATGTTCCAGTTTAGGCTTATTATAGAAATCCTTATTAGGGCTATATATCAGTTATATACATTAACAAAACATATGAAAGATCGTCTATAACCCCCAATATGATAATTAGGGGACCCAGAGGTAGTATTTTAAAATACACAATGCATACCCGTAGTTTATCCTTATAATATGTTTCAATATACAATATATCTGTTGTTTGTAACAAATGATAATATTTTTAGTCTGTTTATCCGTTCTCTGAGTATACCCTACACACATGTATTATGTTTGCTTTCTGTATTCAAGATTTGATATGCCCTCTGTATGAAACTCTGCATTAAGCTTAGTGATTGCACCTAATGGAGTATAACACACGAGCTTTCAACCCCAATCCGGGACTTTTCTATATGCGCACACACCTTCCAGCAATGATTGGACAATGAGCGCACACCTCTAACCTGATTGGATAACACGCCTTTAAAACAAATAGGCGCCGGTTTCAATCCATCCAGCCTTTGAAAAAGCCCGAACGGAGTCGGGGGAAACGCGTCAGGCATCTAAACTAAACAAAGACTTTATGGGAAAGCAGTTATAAAGTACTGTCGGTTACCAGCGTCACTAGAGCTTGGGTGACAGGATCCGGAACACCGCCGCCCAATTGCTCTCTTTGTGAACGGAGAGGAGAAGAACATCTAACCCCCGGTGCCACAGGTGCTGCGATAATCCCAGGAGCATATGCTCTCAATGCATATCTTGATTTTAATCTAGTAAGTGTTTCTAACTGTGTGTCTAATTTACATAATAAAAACTCTACACTTGAATTGTGCCCTGTGCGCCTGTCTTTTCTTTCATTTCATGTAACTACATCTGAGCCGAGACCAGTGGGATTGCTGGCTGGGAACAGGCGGCACTTCAGCGGCACTGCAATCAAAATAGAATTGCTTTTGTATGGTTCATTTGAACATTATCCCTCACCAACTCAGGATCATCTGCAAAATATAAGAAAACTCTCTGCCTTAATATTCAAGGTACCGTCCCAATCCTAACAGAATTTTAAAGACTATTTACTCTAAGTCCAAGTGTGACCGGGGACTATAAAATTATAAAATCCCATTCATTGACTGTGATTATATCTATGGACTTTTGGTATACACAAATTTCCATTTTTGGCTACTAGGGTATAATTTAATTATTTATCCACCACATTTTGTTATTTTTATTTATTTATTTATTTATTTTATTATCATTATTATCATGCTTTTTATTTGATTTCTCATTTAATACTTATTCAATTTTAGAGGTTTTTTAGAATCCTCATATTTAAACTTTTTACATAGTTTTTATTATATTTAAAGGTGTTTTAATCGTTAGACAAATTTCCATTATACCATCATAGTGGTAATAATAGATAATAATCAATAAGAAAATTGGTTTTATTCAGAACATAAGCGCATAAAATCATAACCAGTGTTTTACTTAATTCTCTTATACATTTAGGCGCCCTTTGTTGGGTAATGTTTATTTATCCATATTCCACCACTTCATCCTGATTAGTAATGTGTTCTGCTTATAACACACTCGTACCCAAACTGTCAAACAATGTATCCAGCTGTAGATATTAGCTTTTTCAGGATATAGCTTTCTCGGACACCTCTCATCTCTATCTGACCCCTCTCCTTCCTTTCCCGCCGGCGATTATTACCTGCGGGTCATATCCCTACTCCTTTTACCCGCATTGCCTATAGTTGGCACCTCCCCAGGAGAGGGGTTCACGTAGTGGCCCCTAACTTTTTGAATTTATAGAAATATCCCCCCCCCCAGGTTGTATCCTCTCTGGCAATTTATTTTTACTTACACATACCTTTAGTCTTAATATACCAGAGGTGTTATCCAGGAATATACTCGAAAGCCCTGAGATCCAATCCCATTCCATTTTACATAGTCATGTAGTTCGTATTTTCATAACAATTTAACTAACTCCGCCCCCCTCCCTTCTTCCCTTTTCCCCTCCATTATGAGCGGCTCTTGCCTGCTGCATCCCCCACCCCCCCATACACTCAGGCCTACGGGAGACCTGATAGAAGCCAGTTCCCTTCCTCTCACTATTTTCAGCGTCTAGAATGCCCCTTATCTGAGAGCAGGGACCACTCATTATGTGTATTATAAAATCAAGACTTTATTTCTATATGTTCCAGTCACACATGTTTTGTTTTCACTGTTTGCATTTCATAATTAAGGTCATAGAGCTGGTGCTATAACTTATGTCAAATGTTATCCTTTTGTTTCCGATCTAGATACCCTCCATGTCATTGACTCCTACTCTCATATAAATATTGAGCTCCTATTGTCTAGATACTATTATAACGAATACTGTATTAGCACACTAATGTTCTAATTCTTATGTACGTTCCAAACGTAATATGTATCGGTTATTTATTTTTGTATCTGTCTCGTGCTGGGACACACTTTCTTTCCTGTTATTTCCATTCAATGTCTCAACACGGGAGGCGAAGGGTCTGACACGTGGGGAGAGTTAGTCGGCATAACTTCCCCCTCGTCAGAATCTTCTGGTGATATTTCTTTTATAGTTAAAGACTGATCTTTACTGTTTAAGGTGAAATCAATACATTTAGTACACATTCTCCTATGGGGCTCCACCATGGCTTTCAAACATAATGAACAAGTAGTTTCCTCTGTGTCAGACATGTTTAAACAGACAAACAATGAGACTAGCAAGCTTGGAAAACACTTTAAACAAGTTTACAAGCAATATAAAAAACGTTACTGCACCTTTAAGAAACACAAATTTTGTCAAAATTTGAAATAACAGTGAAAAAAGGCAGTTACACTAACGAAATTTTTACAGTGTATGTAACAGGTTAGCAGAGCATTGCACCCACTTGCAAATGGATGATTAACCCCTTAATACCCAAAGCTGAATAATAAAAGACAAAAACTTTTTTTTTTTTACACCTCCCTCAAAAACGACTTTGAAGCCTTTTGAGCCCTCCAGAGATGTCCTGGATCATGCAGGAAGAAGCTGGATGTCTGTGTCTGTAATTTTTGCAGTGCAAAAAACCGCTAAAATAGGCCCCTCCCACTCATATTACAACAGTGGAAAGCCTAAGGAAACTGTTTCTAGGCAAAATTCAAGCCAGCCATGTGGAAAAAAACTAGGCCCCAATAAGTTTTATCACCAAATACATATAAAAACAAGGCAGCAAACGTTTTACATTAAATTTTTATAAGAGTATGTATATCTATTAATAAGCCTGATACCAGTCGCTATCACTGCATTTAAGGCTTCACTTACATTAGTTCGGTATCAGCAGCATTTTCTAGCAAATTCCATCCCTAGAAAAATATTAACTGCACATACCTTATTGCAGGAAAACCTGCACGCCATTCCCTCTCTGAAGTTACCTCACTCCTCAGAATATGTGAGAACAGCCATGGATCTTAGTTACTTCTGCTAAGATCATAGAAAACGCAGGCAGATTCTTCTTCTAAATACTGCCTGAGATAAACAGTACACTCCGGCACCATTTAAAAATAACAAACTTTTGATTGAAGAATAAACTAAGTATAAAACACCACACTCCTCTTACGACCTCCATCTTGGTTGAGGCTTGCAAGAGAATGACTGGATATGACAGTTGGGGGAGGAGCTATATAGCAGCTCTGCTGTGGGTGATCCTCTTGCAACTTCCTGTTGGGAAGGAGAATATCCCACAAGTAATGGATGATCCGTGGACTGGATACACTTAACAAGAGAAAAAAAGTCATATTACTCCCAGAGTCCCTGACCAAAAAAGACCTAAATCAAGGGAGTGGGGGGGGGGGGGGGGCAGCAGGATTCTGAGTGCCTAGGGCAGCACAAAACCTAAATACGCCACTGAGTCCAACATGTAGAATTTCAGCTGTGACTTAGTGAGGTCGAACTTTGTTCCAAATGTGCCTGAACTTTGTGTTCCAAAAAAGTGACTGTCTCAAGTGGCAAGAGAACAAAAAAGTGCGAGCAACAAAAATTATGTTCAGGTAATACTCAAATGTCAAATACCAAAAAATAAAAATCAGTGGAAAAAACTTGTGAGTGAAAAATATGTCAATCAAGTGTCCCAAAAAAATATTTATATAAAAAGGGTCAATTGTAAATCCACTCAAGTTTTTTTCCACTGATTTTTTTATTTCTTGGTATTTGACATTTGAGTATTACCTGAACATAAAATGTTTGTTGCTCTCACTTTTTTGTTCTCTTGCCACTTGAGACAGTCACTTTTTTGGAACACAAAGTTCGACCTCACTGAGTCACAGCTAGCTCACAGCTGAAATTCTACATAGAGGACCAGCTATAGTTGGACCTGTGTATGACTTATTAACATTGTACAGGGAGTGCAGAATTATTAGGCAAATGAGTATTTTGACCACATCATCCTCTTTATGCATGTTGTCTTACTCCAAGCTGTATAGGCTCGAAAGCCTACTACCAATTAAGCATATTAGGTGATGTGCATCTCTGTAATGAGAAGGGGTGTGGTCTAATGACATCAACACCCTATATCAGGTGTGCATAATTATTAGGCAACTTCCTTTCCTTTGGCAAAATGGGTCAAAAGAAGGACTTGACAGGCTCAGAAAAGTCAAAAATAGTGAGATATCTTGCAGAGGGATGCAGCACTCTTAAAATTGCAAAGCTTCTGAAGCATGATCATTGAACAATCAAGCGTTTCATTCAAAATAGTCAACAGGGTCGCAAGAAGCGTGTGGAAAAACCAAGGCGCAAAATAACTGCCCATGAACTGAGAAAAGTCAAGCGTGCAGCTGCCAAGATGCCACTTGCCACCAGTTTGGCCATATTTCAGAGCTGCAACATCACTGGAGTGCCCAAAAGCACAAGGTGTGCAATACTCAGAGACATGGCCAAGGTAAGAAAGGCTGAAAGACGACCACCACTGAACAAGACACACAAGCTGAAACGTCAAGACTGGGCCAAGAAATATCTCAAGACTGATTTTTCTAAGGTTTTATGGACTGATGAAATGAGAGTGAGTCTTGATGGGCCAGATGGATGGGCCCGTGGCTGGATTGGTAAAGGGCAGAGAGCTCCAGTCCGACTCAGACGCCAGCAAGGTGGAGGTGGAGTACTGGTTTGGGCTGGTATCATCAAAGATGAGCTTGTGGGGCCTTTTCGGGTTGAGGATGGAGTCAAGCTCAACTCCCAGTCCTACTGCCAGTTTCTGGAAGACACCTTCTTCAAGCAGTGGTACAGGAAGAAGTCTGCATCCTTCAAGAAAAACATGATTTTCATGCAGGACAATGCTCCATCACACGCGTCCAAGTACTCCACAGCGTGGCTGGCAAGAAAGGGTATAAAAGAAGAAAATCTAATGACATGGCCTCCTTGTTCACCTGATCTGAACCCCATTGAGAACCTGTGGTCCATCATCAAATGTGAGATTTACAAGGAGGGAAAACAGTACACCTCTCTGAACAGTGTCTGGGAGGCTGTGGTTGCTGCTGCACGCAATGTTGATGGTGAACAGATCAAAACACTGACAGAATCCATGGATGGCAGGCTTTTGAGTGTCCTTGCAAAGAAAGGTGGCTATATTGGTCACTGATTTGTTTTGTTTTGTTTTTGAATGTCAGAAATGTATATTTGTGAATGTTGAGATGTTATATTGGTTTCACTGGTAAAAATAAATAATTGAAATGGGTATATATTTGTTTTTTGTTAAGTTGCCTAATAATTATGCACAGTAATAGTCACCTGCACACACAGATATCCCCCTAAAATAGCTATAACTAAAAACAAACTAAAAACTACTTCCAAAACTATTCAGCTTTGATATTAATGAGTTTTTTGGGTTCATTGAGAACATGGTTGTTGTTCAATAATAAAATTAATCCTCAAAAATACAACTTGCCTAATAATTCTGCACTCCCTGTATTACCTTTATATTTCATCTCCAATATACCTTGACCCTACCAAGCTCAAGGTCCTACATCTCATTTACGACATCATCGTTGCACATTAGCATTGCTTTAGCACATTGCATTAAGGAATCTTAATTGATCTAGCAGATATCGCTGTGAACATTTAACACAAGGTTAATTATTAAGGTCCATTATTTGGACACATCTTTTTTTTACCTCAGCTTACCACATTGTTTTATAATCTGTTTTTATTCATTTATTGTGCACTGTGGATCGACAATTTTTAATGATTGTATCATTTTATAATTAAACTTTTCGACCACCAATTGAATTCTTAGTCACCTGGCCCTAATTGAGGCGCTCTGAACACACACCTTCACCATTGTCCCTTTTTTCCAGCTAGCTAGATAGCCTTTGCTCAGAGTTATAGGTGCATCTGTCTCTAGGCGCTCAATCTATATACCAATTCCATGTGTTGAATTCCCACTCGTAAGAATAGAATGATAATAGCTTCAGTCATACAAACAAGAACAATTTACTAGCACATGACTTACCAATATTTGTTAAAGGGGCATTAAATAGAAAGTATTTAAAAACACAAAAATATATCAAATATACATTCCTTAGTTATTTTGCTTTCAAATACATCTGAAAATTGTGCTTTTTAACCACCCTATAGAGACTGAAGCACAGATAAGGGTAACATAACTAGGCTGCAAAACTCTGCACATTGCATCTACACAAACTCATTTAAAGCTAACCCTTAAATAGATTCTAATCAGAATCAAAAAATAAATTATATATATATATATATATATATATATATATATATATATATATATATATATATATATATATATCATTTAGATTAATAGTCATTTTAAAAAAAAAAGTACTCCTTAAAACTCCTTAACGCCTCCCCATTGATTCCTATGGGGAAATAAAATGTATGTCTACACCTAAAACCCTAACATGAACCCCGAATCTAAACACCCCTAATCTGCCACCCCCGACACCTACATTATAATTATTAACTCCTAATCTGCCGCTCCGGACACCGCCGCCACCTACCTTATACTTATGAACCCCTAATCTGCTGCCCCCAACATCGCCGACACCTACATTATATTTATTAACCCCTAATCTGCCGCCCCCAACGCCGCCACCACCTACCCTTATTAACCCCTAATCTGCCGCCCCCAACGTCGCTGCCACTATAATAAACATATTAATCCCTAAACCGCCGCACTCCAACCTCGCAAACATTAGTTAAATATTATTAACCCCTAATCTGCCGTCCCTAGCATCGCCGCCCCCTACCTACATTTATTAACCCCTAATCTGCCGCCCCCAATGTCGCCGCCACTATATTAAAGTTATTAACCCCTAAACCTATGTCTAACTCTAAACCTAACACCCCCTAACTTAAATATAATTTAAATAAATCTAAATAAATATTCCTATCATTAACTACATTACTCCTATTTAAAACTAAATACTTACCTATAAAATAAACCCTAAGCTAGCTACAATATAACTAATAGTTACATTGTAGCTAGCTTAGGGTTTATTTTTTATTTTACAGGCAAGTTTGTAGGGCTGCAACTAACGATTATTTTCATAATCTTTTAATCGGCCGATTATTTTTTCGATTAATCGACTAATCGGATAAAAAGAGAATGAATAATAGTTTTCGATGTTTTAAATAAAATCCACATAATGAGTGTTACAAATATAAACTTCAGACTAAAACTTTACATTAACACAACTGTTTTTTCATTTTTTAAGCAGCAGAGCACAGTTTTATAATTAAACAAAACCACAAACTGTTTGAAAAGAGGTAGAGCTAGAAAGAGTTAGACTATCACTGTTAATAACATTCTGTTATTCACTCTTTCAGAAACTTTGCATTGAAATGCAAAAATCTCAACATGTCCACATGCTTCTGGCTAAGGCTGGTTCTCTGTTTGCAGCTATATTTCCTGCAGCAGAGAAAAGGCTGTTGAGGTGTATAAGTAGGGTTTTGCCAATTTCACCAAAGTGGGATATTTATCTTTGTTAACTCCTCACCAATGCTAAGTGTTTTCTACCTTGGCAAGGGGCCTCTCAATAAAGTAACCCTTGACTTCATTCTAACATAACAATATCTTGAATATCTATAGGCAATGGTAAATAACCAGCTATTAGGTTAGGGGAAATATCTAGTCCGCTCTAAAAATAACGAATATATACTTATAAAGGTTGAATCTGGTACATATTATCACAATTTATTAAAAATATAAAAAAACAATAAAAAACAAAATCAAAAGCGCTAAGGACTGTATATCAATAACAGGACAAAGCCTTACACATTTATTTATACAGTACATATAATCAGCAATAGCAAACATCCGTTAATAATTGTGCAAACAGATAATAGTGCACATCAATTTAAATAACTCCCATTAATCTAGGGGCAAGGTGTAAACAACAAGCTCAGCACTATATCATGCAAAGCATAGTTCCAAATCACCAGATTTAATATAAACAATACAAATGATGACTATTATATCTGGGTTGCACATAAGCCAGGGGTAGTTGTAAACTTATACTGTCCTGAAAAAGTGAAAAGTAGACGCCTGTAGACGTCCTTTAGGCTAAGGACCTAACCATAAAACACAATACCATATGCAGGAGTTCATTTAAGTAAAGCAGCTGGTGTTTGCACAGACCAACTAATTGCAAACCGATTAATCGATTATGAGATTCGTTGACAACTATTTTCATAATCGATTATTATCGATTATGACCATTAGTTGTTGCAGCTCTACAAGTTTGTATTTATTTTAACTAGGTAGAATAGTTATTAAATAGTTATTAACTATTTAATAACTACCTAGCTAAAATAAATACAAATTTACCTGTAAAATAAAACCTAACCTAAGTTACACTAATACTACAATTAAATAAAATTACATAAATTAAAAACAATGAAATAAATTAAATTAGCTAAAGTACAAAAAAAAACACTAATTTACAGAAAATAATAAACAAATAACAGAAATTTAAACTAATTACACCTAATCTAATAGCCCTATTAAAATAAAAAAGCCCCCCAAAATAAAAAAGAACCCTAGCCAGAACTAAACTATCAATAGCCCTTAAAAGGGCCTTTTGCGGGACATTGACCCAAAGTAATCAGCTCTTTTAAGGGCAATGGGGAGCTTAGGTTTTTTTAGCTAGTATTTTATTTGGGGGGTTGGTTGTGTGGGTGGTGGATTTTACTGTTGGTGGGTTGTTTGCATTTTTTTTTTACAGGTAAAAGAGCTGATTACTTTGTGGCAATGCCCCACAAAAGGCCCTTTTAAGGGCTATTGATAGGTTAGGCTAGGGTTTTTTATTTTGGGGGGCTTTTATTTTAATAGGGCTATTAGATTAGGTGTAATTAGTTTACATTTCTATAATTTGTTTATTATTTTCTGTAATTTAGTGTTTGTTTTTTTTGTACTTTAGCTCATTTAATTGTTTTTAATTTATGTAATTTATTTAATTATAGTGTAGTGTTAGGTGTTAGTGTAACTTAGGTTAGGTTTTATTTTACAGGTAAATTTGTATTTATTTTAGCTAGGTAGATATTAAATAGTTAACTATTTAATAAACATTCTACCTAGTTAAAATAAATAGAAACTTGCCTGTAAAATAAAAATAAACCCTAAGATAGCTACAATGTAACTATTAGTTATAGTGTAGCTAGCTTAGGGTTTATTTTAGGGCTGCAACAACTAATCGGTAAGTTTGATCATAAAAATAGCTGTCAACAAATCTCATTATCAATTAGGTGGTCAGCGATTAGTTGGTCAGTTGCACAGTACCAGCTGCTTTAATCTGATGATCTACTGCAACTAAGATTGTGCAAAAAAAATTGAATTTATTTATTTTTTTAATCGTTTTTCTATCCGATTAATCGGACAATAATCATCCGATTAATCGGATAGAAAAAATAAAAAAAAATAAAAATGTTTGCACAATACCATGTGCAGGAGTTCATCGGATTGAAGCAGCTGGTGCTGTGCAATTAACCAACTAATCGCTGACCACCTAATTGATAATGAGATTCTTTGACAACTATTTTTATGATCAATCTTGCCGATTAGTTGTTGCAGCCCTAGTTTATTTTATAGGTAAGTATTTAGTTTTAAATAGGAATAATGTAGTTAATGATAGGAATATTTATTTAGATTTCTTTTAATTATATTTAAGTTAGGGGGTGATAGCGCTAGACTTAGATTTAGGGGTTAATAACCAATATATTGGCGGCGGCGGCGTTGTGGGCGGCAGATTAGGGGTTAATAAATGTAGGTAGGTGGCAGCGATGTTAGGGACGGCAGATTAGGGGTTAATATTTAACTAGTGTTTGCGAGGCGGGAGTGCGGCAGTTTAGGGGGTTAATATATTTATTATAGTGCGGCGATGTCAGGTTCGGCAGATTAGGGGTTAAAAATTTTCTTTTAGCGTTTGCAATGTGGGAGGGCCACAGTTTAGGGGTTAATAGGTAGTTTATGGGTGTTAGTGTACTTTTTAGCACTTTAGTTAAGAGTTTTATGCTACGGCGTTGTAGTGTAAAACTCTTAACTACTAACCTTAAAATGTGGTACCAGTCTTGACAGGAGAGGGTCTACCTCTCAATTTTTGGCAGACTCGTAATACCAGCACTATGCAAGTCCCATTGAAAAAAAAGAGGATACGCAATTTACTTAAGTGGATTTGCGGTATTGCCAAGTCTGGCCAAAAAAAGTGAGCGGTACACCTGTACCTGCAAGACTCTTAATACCAGCGGACGTTAAAAAGCAGCTTTAGGACCGGCTAGCGCTGCTTTTTAAGCCTAACGCGAAACTCGTAATCTAGCCGTGTGTGTTTAAACCTATTGTGAGGGTAAACACACAGCATTGCAGTGTCACTAGTGATAACACTGCATGCTCTAACAAATTAGAGCATGCCATTTTATCACTTTAATGACTCTTTAAATGATTTGTTAATGCTTATTTTGTAAATAGAGTCTAGTACTTTATTGCTTAAAGGGACACTGAACCAATATTTTTTCTTTCATGATTCAGATAGAGTATAACATTTTAAACAACTTTCTAATTTACTCCTATTATCAATTTTTCTTCGTTCTCTTGCTATCTTTATTTTAAAAGCAGGAATGTAAATCTTAGCAGCCAGCCCATTTAAGGTTCAGCACCATGGATAGCACTTGCTTATTAGAGGTTTACATCTACCCACCAATAAGCAAGCATAACCCAGGTTGTCAACCAAAAACGGGCCAGCTCCTATGCATCACATTTCGGATTTTTAAATAAAGATAGCAAGAGAACAAAGACAAATTGATAATAGGAGTAAATTATAAAGTTGCTTAAAATTTTATACTCTATCTGAATCATGAAAGACAGAAAAAATTGGGTTCAGTGTCCCTTTAAAAAGGGATATGAAAGTCCAAATTAAAAAAGGACCATTAAAGAGAATAAATAAACTTTGATGAAATATTGCCCGGTTTTTAAAAATACTATTAAAAACAGGGGCACTGGGGGGCGTGTCCGGGCCAAGACCCAAGATGGTCGACAAACTGAGAGCTCTTTAAAGTCAGTTTACAATCCGCCTTGTAACTTCGATATTTATCAACCATCTGGCGCTGAATTATACCTAAATATATTTCAACTACTGTGCCGAGCTGGAATATCTACTTTTTGAACAGAACTGAGCTTCTTAGATCGGACTGCTGAGGTCTGTTGGCGGCTCTCGTGGCGAGAGATCTCAGCACCCCCCCCCCCCCCCCCCGAGCAGATTAACTACATCTGTACAACAACCAATCTAATAACCCTGCAGAAAACATAACTTTGACCATGGAAGAGGACCTATACACTAAATTGCAAGCCCTATTTGCGGAGTCAGAAAAGCTGTTTAGCAAAAGATTTGATCGTCTCATGGCAATACTGGGCGCAGAATTGGAGAGGGAGGCTATGCCCAGCACTGAAGTGGTACTTATCCGTTCTGACCTACCTATTTTGCAGCAACAAAAGGCTGGGGCCGTTGATGTCAATCTGGAGGAAGCGCGTGAATCACTGGTCCCGCAGGCCCGGGACGCGCTAACAATAGGGTCCTGCATGGAAGCTGGCAAAGAGTCCCCCATCAACGCAAGGCCTGAGGTAGAACCGGACGTTACCTACCTCGCTAGTGACAGCCAAACTGAGGTGACTGGTAGGGTCGGGGTGGGGAGAGCGGCTGGCTCCCTTGCTTGCGGCCCTGCGGGTGTTCAAAAACAAAAGCGGCAGACGGGATGTCGCTGTACAGCTGCCTACACATTCTCAGTCAGGTACCTCTGCCGACGCATGCTGGAGGATTTGCGGCTGGTTCCTACTGTAGCCTGTCTTCTTCATAATACCCCTTTGAAAGTCGGTATCGGGTGACATTCCGAGTACAGTGGAAACCCCAGACTGGAGGGCTTGATATAATATCCGGACTTTACTTTAGACTTGGGCACATTGATGAAGATCATGGAGGTCCGATGTTCAGGCCCAGGACGCTATAAGTTCTTTAGTTGGACTCCCATTCTCTGTACCGGTTTGGCTGCAAATTTATATGTTTGGGGTAATGCTTTGTATAACCATATAATCATATATCTATAACTTTATGCTTAGGTGAGCATGCACATATAGGTGTCCTTTATATAAGGTGGATGACTGATTAGTGTTTAGGATTAAATATCTAAATGTAGTATGTGTGTGCTGTTTTTCCATAATGGGTACTTTGATGTTATGCTAACCTTCATTCAGCTCCACAAATAGTATTAACTATATTAGGATCGCTAGCCCAGTTAGGTGACATAAAATGGGATGTTTTAGTTCGCTTATGATTTTAGCTGTATAAATATCTTTTGTCTTCTACTGGCTGTTCTAAACCCCTTAACGACCAACGACGTATGGGGTACGTCCTGCAAAAAAATGCAGTTAATGACCAAGGACGTACCCCATACGTCGTTGATCTTTGAAAGCAGTGGAAGCGATCCTGATAGCTTCCAGCTGCTTTCATGTTATTGCAGTGATGCCTCAATATTGAGGCATCCTGCAATAACTGTTTTTAGCCATCCGATGCAGAGAGAGCCACTCTGTGGCCCTCTCTGCATCGGCTACCGATGGCCGTTATGGTTGGTGGGTGGGCAGTTATTGGTGGAGGAGGGGGGAGGGATCTAGTGCGGGTGCGTGCGCGTGCGTGATGTCTATCAAAACAGCATCAATATGCTGTAGATCTGGAGGGTGGGAGAGAGGACTGTGGAGGGTGGGATTTTGAAATCAAGGCATCAGGGAGAGGGTGGGGGGGTTGGATGTTGAGGGGGGGCAGCTACACTACAGAAATAAATAAAATATTTAAAAAAAAATAAAAAAAAAAATACATTATTATTTTTCAAACTGGGTACTGGCAGACAGCTGCCAGTACCCAATATGGTGCCCAATAAAGGCAGAGGGGGGGTTAAAGAGCTGTTTGAGGGGGGATGATGAAGGTTGGGGGCTAAGGGGGGTCCTACACAGCAGAAGAATTATTTTTAATTTTTTTTTTAAAAACCTAAAACTTTTATTTTAGTACTGGCAGGTTTTCTGCCAGTACTTAAGATGGCGGGGACAATTGTGGGGTGGGGGAGGGAAGTGAGCTGTTGGGGAGGGATCAGGGGGTGGGATGTGTCAGGTGGGAGGCTGATCTCTACACTAAAGCTAAAATTAACCCTGCAAGCTCCCTACAAGCTACCTAATTAACTCCTTCACTGCTAGACATAATATACGTGTGATGCGCAGCGGCATTTAGCGACCTAACTACCAAAAAGCAACGCCAAAGCCATATATGTCTGCTATTTCTGAACAAAGGGGATCCCAGAGAAGCATTTACAACAATTTGTGCCATAATTGCACAAGCTGTTTGTAAATAATTTCAGTGAGAAACCTAAAATTGTGAAATTAATTTAAAGTTTTTTTTAATTTGATCGCATTTGGCGGTGAAATGGTGGCATGAAATATACCAAAATGGGCCTAGATCAATACTTGGGGTTGTTTACTACACTACACTAAAGCTAAAATTAACCCTACAAGCTCCCTAATTAACCCCTTCACTGCTGCGCATAATACACGTGTGGTGCGCAGTGGCATTTAGCGGCCTTCTAATTACCAAAAAGCAACGTAAAAGCCATATATGTCTGCTATTTCTGAACAAAGGGGATCCCAGAGAAGCATTTAAAACCATTTGTGCAATAATTGCACAAGCTGTTTGTAAATAATTTCAGTGAGAAACCTAAAGTTTGTGAAAAAATTTGTGAAAAAGTGAACATTTTTTTTTATTTGATCGCATTTGGCGGTGAAATGGTGGCATGAAATATACCAAAATGGGCCTAGATCAATACTTTGGGATGTCTTCTAAAAATATATATATACATGTTAAAGGATATTCAGGGATTCCTGACAGATATCAGTGTCCCAATGTAACTAGCGCTAATTTTGAAAAAAAGTGGTTTGGAAATAGCAAAGTGCTACTTTTATTTAGTGCCCTATAACTTGCAAAAAAAGCAAAGAACATGTAAACATTGGGTATTTCTAAACTCAGGACAAAATTTAGAAACTATTTAGCATGGGTGTTTTTTGGTGGTTGTAGATGTGCAACAGATTTTGGGGGTCAAAGTTAAAAATTGTTTTTTTTCCATTTTTTCCTCATATTTTATAATAGTAAATTATAAGATATGATGAAAATAATGGTATCTTTAGAAAGTCCATTTAATGGCGAGAAAAACGGTATATAATATGTGTGGGTACAGTAAATGAGTAAGAGGAAAATTACAGCTAAATACAAACACCGCAGAAATGTAAAAATAGCCTTGGTCCCAAACAGTCAACAAATGGAAAAGTGCTCTGGTCACTAAGGTGTTAATGCTGGGTCATTTAATTGTGATGATGTGTATCTATGTATGCAGGTTTATACATGTGTATACTTAATGAACAAGGTCTCATATCTCTACTTTTCTACACATGCTGTTCAATACTGTATGCAAAATCCCATAGAATATCCTGCTAGTATAATCTTGATATAGGAATGGGATATATACTACGTGTTAGTTAATGGATGTAGGGGTTGCCCAAGATTTCTGCTGTAAAATATTATTCCACACCCCTTTAGATTTCCTATGGCATAGCATGTCTCTAAGAATACAGTACCCAAATGCCTTACATATAGTACAAGAGAGTACTTCTTTATATTTTAATAGGGCCTTAGAGGGCCCCTGAAGCTATAATCCCCTACAGGTATCTCTAATTCCTTTTCAACACTCAGGGTCTAAAACAGAATTTATGCTTACCTGATAAATTACTTTCTCCAACGGTGTGTCCGGTCCACGGCGTCATCCTTACTTGTGGGAATATCTCTTCCCCAACAGGAAATGGCAAAGAGTCCCAGCAAAGCTGGCCATATAGTCCCTCCTAGGCTCCGCCCACCCCAGTCATTCGACCGACGGACAGGAGGAAAAATATAGGAGAAACCATATGGTACCGTGGTGACTGTAGTTGGAGAAAATAATTCATCAGACCTGATTAAAAAAACCAGGGCGGGCCGTGGACCGGACACACCGTTGGAGAAAGTAATTTATCAGGTAAGCATAAATTCTGTTTTCTCCAACATTGGTGTGTCCGGTCCACGGCGTCATCCTTACTTGTGGGAACCAATACCAAAGCTTTAGGACACGGATGAAGGGAGGGAGCAAATCAGGTTACCTAAACGGAAGGCACCACGGCTTGCAAAACCTGTCTCCCAAAAATAGCCTCCGAAGAAGCAAAAGTATCAAATTTGTAAAATTTGGCAAAAGTGTGCAGTGAAGACCAAGTCGCTGCCTTACATATCTGGTCAACAGAAGCCTTGTTCTTGAAGGCCCATGTGGAAGCCACAGCCCTAGTGGAGTGAGCTGTGATTCTTTCAGGAGGCTGCAGTCCGGCAGTCTCGTAAGCCAATCGGATGATGCTTTTAAGCCAAAAGGAAAGAGAGGTAGAAGTCGCTTTTTGACCTCTCCTTTTACCAGAATAGACGACAAACAAAGAAGATGTTTGTCTGAAATCTTTTGTAGCCTCTAAATAGAATTTTAGAGCACGGACTACGTCCAAATTGTGTAACAAACGTTCCTTCTTTGAAACTGGATTCGGACACAAAGAAGGTACAACTATCTCCTGGTTAATATTTTTGTTAGAAACAACCTTTGGAAGAAAACCAGGCTTAGTACGCAAAACCACCTTATCTGCATGGAACACCAGATAAGGCGGAGAACACTGCAAAGCAGATAACTCTGAAACTCTTCTAGCAGAAGAAATAGCAACCAAAAACAAAACTTTCCAAGATAGTAACTTAATATCTATGGAATGTAAAGGTTCAAACGGAACCCCTTGAAGAACTGAAATAACTAGATTTAGACTCCAGGGAGGAGTCAAAGGTCTGTAAACAGGCTTGATCCTAACCAGAGCCTGAACAAATGCTTGAACATCTGGCACAGCTGCCAGTCTTTTATGTAGTAAGACAGATAAAGCAGAGATCTGTCCCTTTAGAGAACTTGCAGATAATCCTTCCTCCAAACCTTCTTGTAGAAAGGAGAGAATCTTAGGAATTTTTATCTTATTCCATGGGAACCCTTTGGATTCACACCAACAGATATATCTTTTCCATATTTTATGGTAAATCTTTCTAGTTACTGGTTTTCTGGCCTGAACTAGAGTATCTATCACAGAATCTGAAAACCCACGCTTTGATAGAATCAAGCGTTCAATCTCCAAGCCGTCAGCTGGAGGGAGACCAGATTTGGATGTTCGAATGGACCCTAAACAAGAAGGTCCTGTCTCAAAGGTAGCTTCCATGGTGGAACCGATGACATATTCACCAGGTCTGCATACCAAGTCCTGCGTGGCCACGCAGGAGCTATCAAGATCACCGAGGCCCTCTCCTGTTTGATCCTGGCTACCAGCCTGGGAATGAGAGGAAACGGTGGAAATACATAAGCTAGGTTGAAGGTCCAAGGTGCTACTAGTGCATCTACTAGAGTCGCCTTGGGATCCCTTGATCTGGACCCGTAGCAAGGAACCTTGAAGTTCTGACGAGACGCCATCAGATCCATGTCTGGAATGGCCCATAATTGAATCAACTGGGCAAAAATCTCCGGGTGGAGTTCCCACTCCCCCGGATGGAATGTCTGACGACTCAGATAATCCGCCTCCTAGTTTTCCACTCCTGGGATGTGGATCGCAGATAGGTGGCAGGAGTGATCCTCCGCCCATATTATGATTTTGGTCACTTCTCTCATCGCCAGGGAACTCCTTGTTCCCCCCTGATGGTTGATGTAAGCAACCGTCGTCATGTTGTCTGATTGGAATCTTATGAATCTGGCCTTTGCTAGTCGAGGCCAAGCCCTGAGAGCATTGAATATTGCTCTGAGTTCCAGAATGTTGATCGGGAGAAGAGACTCTTCCCGAGACCATAGACCCTGAGCTTTCAGGGAGTCCCAGACCGTGCCCCAGCCCACTAGACTGGCGTCGGTCGTGACGATGACCCACTCTGGTCTGCGGAAGCTCATTCCCTGGGACAGGTGATCCTGGGTTAGCCACCAACGGAGTGAGTCTCTGGTCTTCTGATCTACTTGAATCACTGGAGACAAGTCTGTATAGTCCCCATTCCACTGTTTGAGCATGCACAGTTGTAATGGTCTTAGATGAATTTGTGCAAAAGGAACTATGTCCATTGCTGCAACCATCAACCCTACTACTTCCATGCACTGCGCTATGGAAGGACGTGGAACAGAATGAAGAACTTGACAAGTGCTTAGAAGTTTTGATTTTCTGACCTCTGTTTCTAAGGAATCTATTATTGTTACCAAGAAGGGAACTCTTGTTGACGGAGACAGAGAACTTTTTTCTATGTTCACCTTCCATCCGTGTGATCTGAGAAAGGCTAGAACGATGTCTGTATGAGCCTTTGCTTTTGACAGGGACGACGCTTGTATTAGAATGTCGTCCAAGTATGGTACTACTGCAATGCCCCTCGGTCTTAGAACCGCTAGAAGGGACCTGAGTACCTTTGTGAAAATCCTTGGAGAAGTGGCTAACACGAATGGGAGGGCCACAAACTGGTAATGTTTGTCCAGAAAGGCGAACCTTAGGAACTGATGATGTTCTTTGTGGATAGGAATATGTAGGTACGCATCCTTTAGATCCACGGTAGTCATAAATTGACCTTCCTGGATAGTGGGTAGAATCGTTCGAATGGTTTCCATCTTGAACGATGGTACCCTGAGAAATTTGTTTAGGATCTTCAAATCCAAAATCGGTCTGAAGGTTCCCTCTTTTTTGGGAACTACGAACAGATTTGAATAAAATCCCATTCCTTGTTCCTTTATTGGAACTGGGTGTATCACTCCCATCTTTAACAGGTCTTCTACACAATGTAAGAACGCCTGTCTCTTTATTTGGTTTAAGGATAAGTGAGACATGTGGAACCTTCCCCTTGGGGGTAGTTCCCTGAATTCCAGAAGATAACCCTGAGAAACTATTTCTAGTGCCCAGGGATCCTGAACATCTCTTGCCCAAGCCTGAGCAAAGAGAGAGAGTCTGCCCCCTACTAGATCCGGTCCCGGATCGGGGGCTACTCCTTCATGCTGTTTTGTTAGCAGCAGCAGGCTTCTTGGCCTGCTTATCCTTGTTCCAGCCTTGCATCGGTTTCCAGGCTGGTTTGGGTTGTGAGGCATTACCCTCTTGCTTAGAGGATGCAGAATTAGAGGCCGGTCCGTTCCTGAAATTGCGAAAGGAACGAAAATTAGACTTATTCTTGGCCTTGAAAGGCCTATCTTGTGGAAGGGCGTGGCCCTTTCCCCCAGTGATGTCTGAGATAATCTCTTTCAATTCTGGTCCAAATAGAGTTTTACCTTTGAAAGGGATGTTAAGCAATTTTGTCTTGGATGATACATCCGCTGACCAAGGCTTTAGCCAAAGCGCTCTGCGCGCCACAATTGCAAACCCTGAATTTTTTGCCGCTAATCTAGCTAATTGCAAAGCGGCATCTAAAATAAAAGAGTTAGTCAACTTAAGTGCGTGAACTCTGTCCATAACCTCCTCATATGGAGTCTCTCTACTGAGCGACTTTTCTAGTTCTTCGAACCAGAACCACGCTGCTGTAGTGACAGGAACAATGCACGAAATGGGTTGTAGAAGGTAACCTTGCTGTACAAAAATCTTTTTAAGCAAACCCTCCAATTTTTTATCCATAGGATCTTTGAAAGCACAACTATCCTCGATAGGAATAGTAGTGCGCTTGTTTAGAGTAGAAACTGCCCCCTCGACCTTAGGGACTGTCTGCCATAAGTCCTTTCTGGGGTCGACCATAGGAAATAATTTCTTAAATATAGGGGGGGGAACAAAAGGTATGCCGGGCTTTTCCCACTCCTTATTTACAATGTCCGCCACCCGCTTGGGTATAGGAAAAGCGTCGGGGTGCACCGGAACCTCTAGGAACTTGTCCATCTTGCATAATTTCTCTGGAATGACCAAGTTGTCACAATCATCCAGAGTAGATAACACCTCCTTAAGCAGTGCGCGGAGATGTTCTAATTTAAATTTAAATGTCACAACATCAGGTTCAGCTTGTTGATAAATTTTTCCTGAATCTGAAATTTCCCCATCTGACAAAACCTCCCTCATGGCCACTTCAGATTGGTGTGAGGGTATGACAGAACAATTATCATCAGCGCCCTCCTGCTCTTCAGTGTTTAAAACAGAGCAATTGCGCTTTCTCTGATATGTAGGCATTTTGGATAAAATATTTGCTATGGAGTTATCCATTACAGCCGTCAATTGTTGCATGGTAATAAGCATTGGCGCGCTAGATGTACTAGGGGCCTCCTGCGTGGGCAAAACTGGTGTAGACACAGTAGGAGATAATGTAGTATCATGTTTACTCCCCTCATCTGAGGAATCATCTTGGGCAATTTCATTATCTGTGGCAGTACTGTCCTTACTTTGTTTGGACGCTATGGCACAATTATCACACAAATTTAAATGGGGAGACACATTGGCTTTCATACATATAGAACATAGCTTATCCGAAGGCACAGACATGTTAAACAGGCATAAACTTGTCAATAAAGCACAAAAAACGTTTTAAAACAAAACCGTTACTGTCTCTTTAAATTTTAAACAGAAACACTTTATTACTGAATATGTGAAAAAGTATGAAGGAATTGTTCAAAAATTACCAAAATTTCACCACAGTGTCTTAAAGCATTAAGAGTATTGCACACCAATTTTCAGAGCTTTAACCCTTAAAATAACGGAACCGGAGCCGTTTACAAATTTAACCCCTATACAGTCCCAGCTATAGCCTTTGCTGCGACCTAACCAAGCCCAGAGGGGAATACGATACCAAATGACGCCTTCTAGAAACTTTTCCAGCTATTTTCAGATCCTCACACATGCATCTGCATGTCTTGCTCTCAAAAACAACTGCGCAGTAATGGCGCGAAAATGAGGCTCAGCCTACAACTGGGAAGGCCCTCCCTGACTGGAAAAGGTGTCTAACATAGTGCCTGCCGTTAAAAAAACGTTCCCCAAGTTTATAAATGTGAATTATCAGCATAAACATGTATAAAATGTCCAAATAAAGCAATCGATTTAGCCCATAAAAGTGTCTACCAGTTTTATAGCCCATATTAAGCCCTTTATTCTGTTTGCTTGACTAAGAAAATGGCTTACCGGTCCCCATGAGGGGAAATGACAGCCTTCCAGCATTACATGGTCTTGTTAGAAATATGGCTAGTCATACCTTAAGCAGAAAAGTCTGCTAACTGTTTCCCCCAACTGAAGTTACTTCATCTCAACAGTCCTATGTGGAAAAAGCAATCGATTTTAGTTACTGTCTGCTAAAATCATCTTCCTCTCACAAACAGAAGTCTTCATCCTTTTCTGTTTCAGAGTAAATAGTACATACCAGTACTATTTTAAAATAACAAACACTTGATAGAAGAATAAAAAACTACATTTAAACACCAAAAAACTCTTAACCATCTCCGTGGAGATGTTGCCTGTGCAACGGCAAAGAGAATGACTGGGGTGGGCGGAGCCTAGGAGGGACTATATGGCCAGCTTTGCTGGGACTCTTTGCCATTTCCTGTTGGGGAAGAGATATTCCCACAAGTAAGGATGACGCCGTGGACCGGACACACCAATGTTGGATAAATATTATATTAGGGTAAAAATGTGCTGCTTGGTATGCTAGGTTCTTCAACTGTGCGGACCTGTGTGTTTGAAGGCATGTAGTCTCATGTATTTATTATTGAGCCATATCCAAAGTTTAGGTTGTACTAGACATGCCGTTCATTACAATGTGCTGAACCCTATAGAGCAATCTGTTGGCATATTTTTAAAGTAAGGGTCTACTATATATCAGGTGCTATATAATGATTCCCCCCCCAAACTGTTTAAGGTAGAGATAACATTATTACAGCATTGGGTCAAAGTGTGGCCCTATTAAAATTTTTCCCATTCTCTACCCATCACCTATATATTCTTTTTTTACCTTTTGAATATATCATGGACAAGTACAAGCCTGCATATGTTGCAAATTGTTTATTGAAGTTAGGCTTAGACTAAGTTGGTTGTTTTGCTCTATGTTATTTGTCTTTTTGAAAATGCACTTAGGTAAAATGAGGTAATATACATGGCTAGAAAATGTACCTTTGCGTAAAGGTATAATTAGATTTTACAGATATGAAGTCATGCTTGTTTAATTCATCATGTAAGTCCTGATGTCTGTCAAATGGGCATGTTGCCATGATGTTTTTCTGTGCAATTTTATGTTTGTCTGCCATATTACCTCAATAAAAAATTATTTATAAAAAAAAAAAAAAAAAAAAAAAACAGGGGCACTTTCATTGCAGCGGATTTTACAAATACTTACCTTCTCCTCCTGAAACCCCCGGATCACTGATCCCCCCGCATGCAGGTCCTTTGTACTTCGTCAGCAATGACAAAACCGGCTTCCTCTAATCACGGCTTCCCCCCCCCCCCCAGGAGCATCCATCTGGTGAGGCCACGCTGTATTTGGAGGAAGCCGGTTTCGTCATTGCTGTTTAATTACAGCACGAAGAAGCAGGCGGGGTGGGGGGGGGGGATTGGCAATCCGGCGTTTCAGGAGAAGAAGGTAAGTATTTGTAAAATCTGCTGCAATGTAAACTTTTATGAATTAAATACATTAAAATTGATTTTTTTTTTCAGATAAATTTAAAATTTCTTCCATTTGCCGGCCCTCTGTATCATGTGACAGCCATCAGCAAATCACAGCCTGGTATACATATACACTGTGGAACTCTCACACATGCTCATTTAGGAGCTGGTGCTGCATAAAGTGTGCAAATACTAAATACTGTGCACAATTTAAGAACATAAGTAAATTTTAATTTTTTTTAAAATTGTATGTTCTATCTGAATCATAAAAGAAGAAAAAAAAAAAAAATATGACTACTGTCCATTTAAAGGGACAGTCAAATCAAAATTAAACTTTCATGATTCAGATCATTTTCCATTACTTAATCATCAAATTTGCTTTGTTCTCTTGGTGTTCTTTTGACTGAAATTTTGAAGTTTGCCAGGAAAAATAAAATCTACTGCTCATTTAAAATTCAGAGTGCTATTGCATTGTCTTATGTATTTGTCAAATATGCAATTCTACTGCGTTTAAAGGGACACTGAATCCAATTTTTTTCTTTCGTGATTCAGATAGAGCATGCAATTTTAAGCAGATTTCAAATGTACTCCTATTAGCAAATTGTCTTCATTCCCTTGGTATCTTTATTTGAAATGCAAGAATTTAAAGTGATTGTCAAGTTTTACTGTTTTGAAACTATAATTATATAGAGAATAAGCATATTAATCATACCGCCACTTTCTTTTTTTAATAAAATGTGTAAATAATTTTTTATCTTCATGTCTAAATATTGTTTTTTCACTATACCTGCTCCTCCCACTCTCCACTTCCTTATTCTCTGCAATATTACGTATACAGCGGTCCCACCCGCTGTTTACATAGTGTCAAAGCGTGCTCCAGTCTCAGTTCCACACTGCGCATGCGTCAAACACCGATTCTGCTGTCAATCAACATAGTATTCAGTGAATCAGTACATTCACTGAATACTATCGTTGTATAGCGCATGCGCGAATTGTGAACGAGCTTCTGAGAAGCATGTTGTAAGCAGAGTCTAACGCAAGCACAATACGGAAGTGTGACGACATGCAAAGGGGTTGGGTCCCCCTGTGGTTAGCGCTGTTATTGGTTATGCTGATCGTGGATAACAGGACAACGAGTGAACGCAAATGCCGGGTGGAGGATTATAATGACGGGGGCAAGCGAAAAACATTGCAAAATAACGGTAATTGCGAATATATAAATAAAATGATGAATGAAACTCATGTTATTTAAAGGTCTTTATTACGCAGAACTTGAGAGATGAAGCAGAGTTTACATTCACTTTAAGTTTAGATGCCGGCCCATATTTGGTGAATAACCTGGGTTATTCTTGCTTATTGGTGGATAAATTCATCCACCAATAAAAAAGTGCTGTCCAGAGTCCTAAACAAAAAAAAAGAAGCTTAGATGCCTTCTTTTTCAAATAAAGAAGAAAAATTGATAATAGGAGTAAATTAGAATGTTGCTTAAAACTGCATGCTATCTGAATCACGAAAGAAAAAAATTTGGGTTCAGTGTCCCTTTAATGGTCTTTTAAAAACAAGAGCTCTTACGTGCAATCCGGCTACTTGCTCTTGCTTAACAAATCACGTGAGAGCTGGGCCTGTCAATCACCCAAACAAGCAACTTCAAAGTGATTTATTACAACCACCAGGTGGCAGAAAGGAAAAGCAACAGTAACTGCTTCTTAAAATTTGCGGTTGCAGATTTGCTAAAAACAAAAATAAATCTGCACCTCAAGGTCTCAGAATTTGCAAATGCAGCTTGATAATAGGCATCCGATTTCAGCAGTTTTATAAATATGGTCCGCAGCATTCGGCTTTTCTCAGTCAGATTTATTCTTGTGAAATTGTAACACACAAAGATCAGGATTTGCAAAGCTCTATGTGTTTTGCACTTTCACACAAATAAATCCATCTCTGAAAAAAGCCGCTACCTGCTGTCATGTTCAGCATTTTTTTATATAAAATAAATTGTTGAATGCACATGCCCACTTGATACATTTTTCTTTATAGTTCAAGAAATATTCCGCTCAAGCCTACCTCAGTATGCAATTATCAAAAGGAGCTAGGTTTTAACAATGGAGACCAAGAGAAAGTAGTTAATTTAATAACAGAGATAAAAGAGAACATTTTTAAAATTGTATGCTGTATCTAGAGTATTAAAGTTTGTCTGATTTTGAGTCACACGGTGTCAGGCAGGTATACAGATACGGGACCCCTACCCTCCCCTCCCCTATACACTTCATGTTGCTCAACACATATGACCTATCCACCACTTTTACAACACCGTTACTCACACTGGGGTAGGGGCTTGTCCCCTACAGCCTATCAGAGTCCTAGCCGTGTTCAATGGGGGCGGGTAGCTCCAGGCTGATACGCATGCGCATATACAGCGATATTTTTCCATTTACTCTGTAAGCTGTAAGCGCGAGTGCTGTGTGGGGCTTGACTGTAGTATATGGGATGACAAGTGAGGTATGGCTCTCTGTTCACATATCACATTAGGTATGTCAGTCTGAACATGTAGGATTCACTTCTATAATTGGGGGACTCCTGTTGTCTGTTATTATGACTGTAAAACTGTCAGTTACGAGTATGGGGTCTGTTACCCCGTGTTCTGCTCTATTTTCTTGCATGGCCCTGGCCCTCCCCTCCCTAAGACGCATTATGGTGCCCACACTGTTACTATGTTACTACAGTAACATCATCTAGTCCAGGATAGGGGCTTGTCCACTACAACCTATTGGGAGCCTAGCTAGGGTCAAAAAAAGGGGGATGGGCTGCTCCGGGGAGATACGCATGCGCACTTCCCTTGCCATTCCGATATTGACTATGTGAGGAGCAAGAGCAAGTGCGGTCCGGTGCCTAGCAGGGTCATACGGTATTACACTCTGGCCATAAACTAACATATTACGGCTCCCGTGTCACTTACATAAGGTATAGGTTGTGTTAAATTGAGCGCATTGTATTCAGTCACATTGTTTGAGGTATTTAGGTGTCCATCATTAATAGCTAGTGTGATGTCAGACAGTTTTTAACATAAATGGGATGAATGGACCTAGGTTATGAAATACTTGTATCACAGTCTGTGGATTGCGATAATATTTGCATTTCAATATGATGAACTGCTGGGTTTCACCTGAACTCTTTTCTGTGCCTATTTAATGATATTATGAAATGACTCTGTATATGATACTCTGCTACTGGCTTGTTGCTGGGATTTATGCACTATATGTACTATGTAGGGTGATTATATGTCTATTTGCTAACCAACTTTGAACTCATTAACCATGATTATTTGGGCTCTTTGATGTGATTGTTGCTTTTTTAATATATTTACTTTGAACTGTCTGTTTGGTTGCCATGGCAACCAGGTTTTGGCGGTTTTTTGCACCAGGGGGAGGGGTTTATGTATGTTTAAATGTTTGGTTCACTTGTATGTTGTTGGTCTGATGAAGGGGAGCATTCCCCGAAACGTTACCGAATAAACTATCTGTTTAATACTTAAGTCCAGAGAGTGCTGTTTCCTGTTTTGCTACATTTCACTCACTCTAGCACCCTGGCCCTTGGAGAACTGTTTGTGAGAGTGCAACTGACTCTTTTTGCATATATATATATATATATATATATATATATATATATATATATATATTCAATTGAAAAGCATGTTCAGTATAATGTACTACTTCAGCCAGCCAGAAACAGCTGTTACAAGCAGATAAAGCATTTTTCAAGCAAATTGAGACTTCTTTTTTTAACTGCAAGTGCAAAAATTAGTGGTTTGCAAATGAGTTTATTAAAAAAAACAAAATACAAAAATAATGACGGTATCTACCTCTAGCAGCAAATAAAATATAAAACAAAAATAAAAAGTAACCGCTTACTAATTAATCTCTAAAGGGCGCCAATTAAGAGAAAAAAATGCTTCTCCCATACAATGTCAATGTTCTTATATTGTCATATAATATAGTCACTTGTGTTAATACTTTGGTGTCCAATTAAAAAAAAATCTATGGTAAGACCGATGGTAAGGAATAAGGCTGCTCCTTTCGTGACCTTCCTGATGAAACAGAGCTTTAAAGCCGAGAAACGCGTTGCAGTGTATTAATGTATCACTAAACATCAGCTTGGAGTTTATTGAATATAGAGAGGAGTAGCAGAGTCCAGTGAGCTGGAACACTGATATTCCAGCGTGTCTATTTAGTACTAATGAGTGCAAGCCAGGATTGTGAGTATAACTCTATAACGGTTTTGTTGCTGGCGATTACGGTGACGTCTGCACTAGGAGGGACCCATCTTCTCTCTCTTTTATATTTATCCTCTATAGGTAACAGTAAGAAGATTGTGC
This sequence comes from Bombina bombina, assembly GCF_027579735.1. Taxonomy (NCBI): domain Eukaryota; kingdom Metazoa; phylum Chordata; class Amphibia; order Anura; family Bombinatoridae; genus Bombina; species Bombina bombina. The sequence continues at coordinate 1,187,803,845 of NC_069501.1, read as the reverse complement.
CAAAAGAACAGTATGCTGAAGCACAGTTTTCAGAAAGCGATAATAGCACTATTGTGGTGAAATATCCTTCTGAGTATTATTCTTCCCAAGGTGGTACACGATTGGTGGTGGCCACTATTTTGATGTTTTGCAATAGGAGCACCCTTTCTTTTTGTGTTTTATGAATAACAAAATACATAAATCATTAGTTAAAAGGGATAGTAAACATTAAATAAAAACATGTATATTCAAAATTTATATTTCACATTCCTTGTAGTAAAACTTTAAACACTTTTTTTTTTTTTAATTATTTAACATATTTTGAATCTATCATTCTGCTTCTCTCTGGCCCTACCCCATCCTCTTTCCACTATAAAATCGGTTTTGCCATAAAGTTGTTATGGATGCACACTGCTGGAGTCCTCACACAGCCGGATCCCCTTGCGCATGCGCCCTTGTTCAGCTACTGTATTTACTTTATAACTCTACAGGAGATTATTTTTTTTATTAAAATATATTTAGAAAAAAAAATGTCAAAGTCATAAATTATAAGAGTTCATACTATATCCTATATTATAAAAGGCCAAGTATGTTTGTCCGATGCAGTCATGCGCAGTAGAGACTGCACGAGGACAAACATACCTGGCCTTTAAACGCGTTTCTCGGCCGCAAGCTCCTGGCCGTTTCATCAAGTATAATGAAACGGCCAGGAGCTTGCGGCCGAAAAACGCGTTTAAAGCTCTCTAAATAAATTGTTTTTATTTCCTATTATTGAAGCCTTGTTATTTTGGCTTTCGTTTACCCCAATAAACCCTGTCGCTTCTGCAAGGGTTCTCTCTCCAAAATAAAACACTTTTATTGAGACACTTTTGACGAACATTAGCGCAAAGTGGATGCTGCATGCAGCGATAGCTGCTTTCTTCTATACACTGCTGCTCCAGACGATTCCCTTCCATTCGTGGAGGAGAGCCCACAGCTGCACCTTGGAAGTTTGGATGCTTTCTGTATCAGCGTACTGACTGCTGCACAAAACGTCAGCCTGCCCATTCGCAATTCTTTATATAAGAGTGCCAGTACTCTTGTGAGTATATCTACAACCGTTTGTCTCTTTTTGTGACTCCAGCTTATTGAACTTATTTGCACTATGAGGCGCTGTCTTCTTTTGCTCACTTTTTAGATACACTGCTTTGATCATCCAGTCCCAAGACCAGCTGCCTGCTGCACTCAGATATATCACTGTGCCGAAGTCTTCGTTTTATCTACAGAGACACTTATTGTTTGAGAAACTGCTCACAACCACATTTTGGGACATCCAAATGATAAGCACTTAAAATATTTCTCTCTTTTTATACAGACATTGTATTCAAATATATAAAAAAAATTATCTGCTTTTTTTGCTTTATTGATTTGTTTTATTACTTTGGTTTTATTATTTTGGTTTCATTTCCATATATTTTTTTCACATTGTCACATTATCAATTCTTTTTTGTCATTTTTTGTGACGATTTCGTTTTTATTAATTGTTGCCCTGGAGTATAGAGGCAAGATTTGTCACCTTAATTAGGAACACGTTGTTTTGTCAGCTATTTGGCACACTCTACCACTATACTGCAGTATAGTTTTTTTCCATACCTGGCCTTAACCGCAGGCGCGAGATAGCTTCAGGAAGCTCCAGCACTCTCAGCTGTTTAAGTTACAGCCGAGAGCTGGAGCTCCAGGCATCTGCCGTATATGGAGCCCGAGCGCGATCTTTGTTCTGCCTCCATATGAGAGCAGATGCCTGATCGTTACATATGGTGAGGGGGGGGGGGATTATTTTTAAAGGAACAGGGAGGGATGGGGCAGCTACACTAGAGAGAAAGAGAAAAAAAGGGGGCTTTATAGGTACTGTAAAATGGCGGCAATAGTTAGAGGGGGGGAATCAGGGAGGTTGGAGAGTTAGAGGGATTCTACACTGCAGAAAAATAAAAAGATAGCAGGATAGAGAGAGGGATAGGGATATTTCTTTCCTTAAAAATGTTTAAACATTAGTACTTGTATAACTGCTCATTTTGATTAGGGGTTTTTCTGAGACTCAAAAGGACCAATACAAAGAATATTCCTAACACTGACTGTCATGTGAATCACAAAGCAGAGCGCTTCACAATTTACATGACAGCTTGGTGTCACAGCAGATCATTTTTAGCGCATGTGCAGGTCCACTACTTATATCAGACAGCCAGAACGCGCTGAGGAGCAATAAAGATACGTGACACAAACTCACAAGGGGAGTCATACACAAGAGCAGCAAGAGCTTGAAACGCCAAAGCAAGGGAGGGGGGTAGAGTTTTTGATTGACAGGTTTGATTTTCACATTATACATTAATTATTTTTTATTTTATTTTTTTAATTAAAACAAACACATGCTCTCATTCTTAACAGCATGTCATTTTTATCACAATATCAACCCTGCAAATTCATGTGGTTAAAGCCTACAAAGAGAGTAAACACATAGTTAAAAGGGACATTATACACTTATTTTTTCTTCGCATAAATGTGTTGCCTATATTTATATAGCCCATAAAGTTGTTTGTTTTTTTTTTTTAATGTAGTTTTGCTTATTTTTAAATAACATTGCTCTGATTTTCAGACTCCTAACTAAGTCCCTAAGTTTTAGGAGAATACCCACGTATACCTACTCCAGCTTGCTCCTGTTTGTGTAAAGGGTCTTTTCATATGCAAAAGAAGGGGGAGGGGGAAGCGTCTTTTTTCCCCACTTGCAGTGGGCTTTCCAACTACCTTTTCAACAGAGCTAAACTGAGAGCTTCTAAGTAAGTTTTTAAACAGTTTTATACTGGATTTTTATATCAGTATCTGTGCATCTTATTCTTTAAAATAGCGTCTATTACATGCAGTTACATGAAAATTGGTGTATACTGTCCCTTTAAAGTAATGGTCAGTAGTCAGAGATAACTGCTAGCCCCGAGCACAAACTGTTGTTGAGACAATCATCATCACCAGTTGCACATCTGGGTCTTTGAAGGGGTTTCACACATAGGTTTGCAGAGTGATGACATTACATGTAATAACAAAGCAGAGCATGTCATTTTGTCACTGAAATGGCCCTTTACGTATAAAAATGTCATTAAGATGTGCAGGAGATTCATACACTGGTCAATAAGGACAACTTCCACTGGTAGCAGGGATTACAAGCCAAAAGATTTAGAGACACAAAACCCACAATTTTTTAAACTTTTCAACAAAGGACATGAAGAGAACAGATCAAATTAGAAAGTAGAAGTAAAATGGAAAGTTGTTTAAAATCAAATGCTCTGTCTGAATCAAGGAAGTGTAAAGGAACATGAAAACAAAATGTTTCTTTCATGATTCAGGCAGAGAATATAATGTTAAACAATTTTCCAATGTACTTGTATTATCAAATTTGCTTCATTTTCTTGGAATTCTTTGTTGAAGTAGCAGTAATGCACTACTGGGAGCTAGCTGAACACATCAGGTATGCCACTGAGATGAGACAAACATGTGCAGCATTTATTTTTAAACTTTATACCCAATAAAGATATTATGGATTTTATTTAATTGCTGCAAAACTTTTTTTTGTCTTTTTGGCAAAAATGTGCAGCCACAAATCAGCAGCTAGCTCCCAGTAGTGCAAAGCTGCTCCCACGCCTTCCTAGATATGCTTTTCAACAAAGGATACCAACAGAACAAAGTAAATTACACAATAGAAGTAAATTACAAAGTTGTAACTAAGTCTAAACTTATATATATATATATATATATATATATATATATATATATATATAAAAAAATTTTGTTACTTGTGCATGAGAATTACTAACCACTGAAGGAACCACTCACTGCCTGCAGCTAATAAAAAGGCAATACAGGAGCCCAGTGTCTGGCACTTTTCTCTAGATTTAAATACTTATGCCAAAAAGACAATTATACTCAAAATGTTTCTTCTCCTTTTAAAATCTAGTTCAAATATTTTGGTGCTTTGTATTTTTTAGGTCATGGGTACATTAATACAGCACATTTAGGAGATATAGATATATGTATATAAATGTATAGTTTTAAGAGACACTGTGTTATTTTATACATACACATAGCAGGTATCACAAACAAACCATCATACACATCAAAGCACAAGAAGCTGATGCCTAATATTAGCATAAACAAAAAATAAAATAGCATGGCAGGATTATCCATTTTAATCTAAAGATGTTGCACAAAGTTTTAACCAAACCATTTTGCCAGTTTTCCTGAATTAACCCTTCCTGTGCTTTATGGATTTCAGCAACGTAAACACAACTTAGCTACAATAAAGTTCTCTATAACTGAACTTTTTGCAGCTCTTGCGTTTTGTCACAGGATAGAGCTAAGGGTATAGGGCAGGAGGGTGAGTGAACTATCTTGTTCCTCACAAGTTCCCACAACTGTAACTATCAGGTTTCAGAGTGGGGTAACGTTTCATTCTAATGAACAAGTTGACATTTAAAAAAAAAAAAAAAGTTTAAATAGAATTTGTTGTATTAGTCCAAAATACAGCCAGATAGTCCATGTTATATGCTGCCACTCAACTTCATAGCTTCTATAACCCAGACCCACTAAGCGAATAAGCACTCGAATACAAATAATAAAAAAACTACAAAGAAAGGGCACGACGACCAAACACAGCAAATACCGACATTGCACCCCAATAATACAGGGCACCTATGCACAGGAATTCTTACCTCTAGCTCTGCTTGGTCCTAACAAGCAACCCAAGAGAGAAACCGCCGTGTAGAAGGAAGACTACAATTCCCGTTAGGCAGAGCGAAAAAGACTAGAAAATTATTCAACCTGTGAAAACTTTATTAGAAAAAGTTGGACAAAATATTTTCAAGTACTGCAGGCTGACGTGGCTGCACGGGCAGTAAAACCACACCCTCTGATTATTACTACAGTTGTGTTAACCATGTCGTCAGTGCAGTTCGCTTTAAAAAGTAATGTATTTTCGTCTAATAAAAGTTTACTATAAACGGTTTTCCGTGGACAATCATTTCAATATGAATTAGAAACTAAAAAACAACGAATCTATGCTGTTTAAGAGTAGTCAGAGTAGAATGTGAATACTCTGCCTTTTTTTGTACAAAATCATAACATATTGCACGTAAATAAATAGTAATGCATGTGATCGTGTTATCTTTATGTGTTTGGTTATTCTTTTCAGCAATCTGCAGCACATATATATATATATATATTATTCATTATATATTTAAGTTGTGTTTTGTCTGTGCTTTACAAGTCTCACACACATACATTCAAAATATTTATATTATAATAATATGATTATTCATCTTTTTAATTAAAATAATATTCTCTGGATTACACTACAGTATTTTTAACATCCTTAAAGGGACATTAAAACCAAATTTTTACTTTCATTAGTCAGATAGAGAATACAATTTTAAACAACATTTCAATTTACTTCTATTATCTAATTTGCTTCATTCTATAGATATTCTTTGTTGAAGAAATAGCAATGCACAACATGGCATGGGTGAGCCAATCACACGAGGCATCTATGTGCAGTTAGTTGCAGCTTCTGAGCCTATCTAGATATGCTTTTCAGCAAAGGATATCAAGAGAATGAAGCAAATTAGATAATAGAAGTAAATTAGAAAGTTGTTATAAATTGCATGTTCTTTCTTAATCATGAAATAAAAAAATTGGGTTTAATGTCCCTTTAAGGAAAGATCACAGGCAAATATCAAAGATAGTATTGCATTTTCTAATTTGTTAGAGCATGTCATTTTATAACTAACAACCCTGCATTGCTATGTGTTTAACCCCGCAAAGAGATTAACCACATAGTTAAAGTACAGCTCGCTCGGGACTCGGGAGCTGAAGAGATAGTGTTGCCACCTGTTCGGGAATGACATGGACAGTTTAGGTTTCCATTTGTAGCTGAGTCGGACTCGGACAAGCAAATGTCCAGGTTTGGTGGGAAACAGCCGCAGCCAAAAAGGTGACGTTGTGCATTTACAACATACTACGCCCGCCACACACGCCTACAGTTATTTCTCTCTTACATGTTTGTCTTTGTGTGGGAGTGTGTGTGCAAGAGTGTCTGTGCGTGAGAGTGTGTGTCTGTGTTTGTGTCTTTCTGTGTGTGTGAGTCTGTGTGTGAAATAATAAGTGAATTTGTGTCTCAGAATATATGTGTGGTGAGTGAGTGCGTGACAGAGTGTGTGAGAGCGTTAGTGTCTGTGTGTGTGTGTGTGTGTGTGTGTGTGTGTGTGAGAAGGAGCGTGTGGGCCTGATATTCAAAACCTCGCCGCTCAGGTGAGATGATCTAAGAAGTCTTGTTAACATTTTTTTAGAAACACACATTTAATCTTGAGAAATGTTTATATTGCTAGGTGGTTTTCTTTATGTAAAACAGATATTTTGAGGTTTTGAATATCGGGCCCTGTGTGAGTGAGTGTGTGTGAGAGACTGAGTGATATATTTTAGGACTTTTGGAGGTGCATCATTTTCTTTTTTTTTGTCTTGAGAGACTGAGTGAGCCATGTGTGTCCAGAGAATTTTTTCTGGAGAGGGAGGAGATGAAATGTGCCCAGAAAATATATTTTAGAGTCACTATTTGCTAAATTTTAATACACTTTACATTTTATTTCTTGTGTTGTATTAAAATAAATGACTTTATCCAGACTCCTTAAAAATGAAAATAGAAGGAGCATATAACTATATTTATTAATTTATTTAGCGTTTTGCTTATTTGATTTGTTGCATCATAAAGTTATAAAAAAGAAAAACAAAATCAAAATTAAATAAAAAAGAACCAACATATGTAAACATATAAAGCCTAAAACTGTTAACAGTGCATTACCTAAGATGTGCAAAATGTATATTTCTCTATTTGTGATAATTGGAAAAACATTTAACAATTTAAAGATTAAAATTAAATTAAATTACAGTATGTAAATAGGAGTTCTCTACACAGAAAGTGTTAATTTCTATTAATGAGATACCTTATTTTTTTGTTGCTGTTACAAAGGCGGTGAATATATATATATATATATATATATATATATATATATATATATATATATATATATATATATAAAGGTGGCCCTCGGTTTACAGCAGTTCAATTTACACCGTTTCAGAATAACAACCTTTTTTTCCAGTCATGTGACTGCTATTGAAAAGCATTGAGAAGCAGTGCATTTATTAAAATAGTCAGTAGGTGGATCTGTCCGCTTGTGTTGCAGCAAAGCCAAGCAAGCTGAAATTAATCAGTTTAACCAGACCTGAGCTGTCGAGCAGATTTCAGAGGAACAAGATCTTCCTGTCTATAAATCAGTCCAGATTAGAATGCATAGAAAGAACTGTTTGCAGAAAAATTCAAGTGAAGTCTGTGTTGTGTGATTATTTTATTAGGTTTATAATGATGTATAGCAAATGTTTTTGTTCATTTAACTTAGTTTAATTATATATTCTGTGTTGTGTGGTTATTTTATTAGGTTTATAATGCTGTTTAGCATTTAAAGTCTTCATTTCAAAGCTTTAAAAATAATGTATTAGGTGTTACTTATGACAATTTTGAGAGGGGCCTGGAACCTAACTCCCTCACTTGCCATTGACTTACATTATAAACTGGGTTTCAATTTACAACAGTTTCGATTTACAACCATTCCTTGTGGAACCTAACCCCGGCGTAAACTGAGGGCTACCTGTATTTAAAACATGGAAGTCATAGAGCAGAGTTTAAGATCACTGGCACAGTGCAGCCCCTTCCCCCCACTACCACTTGTGCAGAAGGTCTGGGAGACACATACACACAAACAGCATGGTGAAGGGGGCAACATTTTCTTTCAGGAAGCGCACACTCCACCAATGTACAATGCATGCTGGGAATTACAGACCAGAACTGTAGAATCACAATACTAAGAGTGAAATAGTGAACTATAAATTCCAGAATGCTATGTAACTCCCAGAATACAGTGCTTCTTCCTTTAAAACGGTGTTAGATTTAGGGGGATTCAATTGTCTTTTTTTTTTTTGCAGTTTGTAGTCCAGGTGGGGAAGAAAATCCAGGCGGGAGCAAATGCCCCCCCCCCCCCCTTGCCGACGCCCATGGTGTGAGCATGTGTGAGTGTGTGAATGTGTGAATATCTATGCGGCAAGAGTTTAGGGCTCTATTTATCATTCTTTTTTGAAATACGACTTTCAATTCTATCAGTTCTCCGCAGCTCGCACTTGGAGAGGCGCACAGGTGCGCCAATATTTATCATAAAACCAGTAGTTTTTTACGCCAATTTTCATGTTGGAGATGCGGCAGATTAATGATAAATATCGCCATTATTATTTAAAAGTACGCCTTATTTATCATTCTAAAAACTTCTAATTTCAATTATTATACCTATTTTATTTTTTTTTCCTTAAAATCCTATTGTTTTAACTACCCTTGTCCATGTAAAACTATTATTTTTTATAAATCTATATTACATTCAAATTTAAAGGGATACTGAACACACATTTTTTCTTTCATGATTCAGATAGAGCATGCAATTTTAAGCAACTTTCTAATTTACTCCTATTACCAATTTTTCTTCGTTATGTTGCTATCTTTATTTGAAAAAGAAGGCATCTAAGCTAAGGAGCCAGCAAATTTTTGGTTCAGGACCATGGACAGCAGGTGTTTATTGGTGCTGTCCAATCAGCAAGGACAACCCAGGTTGTTCACCAAAAATGGGCCGGCTTCTAAACTTAGATTCTTGCTTTTCAAATAAACATACCAAGAGAATGAAGAAAATTTGATAATAGGAGAAAATTAAAAAGTTGCTTAAAATTGCATGATCTATCTGAATCACGAAAGAAAAAAATTGTGTTCAGTGTCCCTTTAACTATGTAAGCTAATAACTTACAGAAATATTAATGCATATTTTTTTAATCTTGTGAAATACATACTTTTTATTCTTTTAACAAACCTTTAAATATAAAAATATTGTTTTTAAAAAAAGAATACATTTAACTTCTTCCACACCCCCTGCAGACCTTTTTACTGTAATCAATATTCAAAAATGTCACTTGTGCTACCTGTCTTACATTGTTGTGATATTGCTGGCTTTACAATGATAATCTCAGTATATTTCTTTACATATAGTAATGATTAGGACACCAATATACTTAAAGTGAATGTCAATTTTGATGCTAAAGTACCCGTTTTTAAAAATTCGATTAAAAACGGGGGCACTTTAATTCATCAAAATTTACATTTCACTCCTGTTGTGAAAAAAAACTTACCTTCTAATCTTGACAGCAGCCCCAGCATCCTCTGGTCGTTGCAAGCCATTTCTGACGTCAGAAATGATGGATAGGTCATCCTCCAATCACGGCTCCCCCCCCCCCCGGGGGAATCAGTGTCTGATTCAACACTATGATTGGAGGAAGCCGGATTCCTCATTTTAGACCCAGAAGAGGCTTTGCGACGGGTGGAGGAAGCTGGAGCTGCTGTCAAGTTTAAAAGGTAAGTTTTGATGAATTAAAGTGCCCCTGTTTTTAATCTAATTTTTAAAAACTGTGCACTTTAGCATGAAATTGTAAAGGCATATTTCCATTATTTAGACGATTTTCAGGGGACCGTGCCAATGAAATTGCAGCCAAACTTAAGAATAACTCCATCTTCTCTGAAGAAAATAAAGGAGTAAATTCAATGTTCTCTACAATGGTTATGGAGAACTTTACCAGTCGTATTTGTAGGAGAATTTTAGGTTCTCCTTTGGCGCAAAATAATGATAAATATGAATTTCAGCGATTAGTGAGGAGTATTTCTATCATTACGACCGAAATAAAGCATTTTTACGCTATATTTGGCGCACAAGTGCGCCTTGGCGAGAGAGAATAGAGTGGGAGAATTTTGCGGTCGTATTTGATCATTTTTAGGCGTAAATTGCATTGATAAATAAGAGAACAAATACGACAGCATAGTTTTAGGCGCAAAAGTAGGAGAAAAATGATGATAAATAGAGCCCATAGTGTGCAAATAAAAAAAATAAAAAAGATTGCTGTTCTGTGCATGGTGCATTGGCAATCAGGTCTTGCATCTTAATATAAGTAGTTGCAAATATAAATACTAAACACAAGTTCATTTTTAAATGGAGGCAAAATCACCTTCTTCATCTACAACAGTGAATCAAGGCTACAGCTATTATTGTATTATTGCAATTTATTTATAATAGAACAATCTGTTCTGCAGCACAATAACAAGAGAACAAATGGCTGTTTAATTAAAATAAAAAAATAATAATATAAAAAAAAACTATTGAACTCTGTTCAATGCTTTCCCACTGTCCCTGAAAAAACAGTGTCAAGGATCTGACTGCAGGTACCATACAGGCAAATTTAACTTAATTCAATAACTGGTTTATATGTCAATTATTATTACACTCACTGAAGGGTTTATAAAATACAAAGTCAATTCACCAGTAATTAATTACTTTATCTTTCATTTATTATCTCTAGAATGACTAAAATCTGTTTTTTGTCGCCCTCTGCTGTACCAATAATATAATTGCATTTAAAAAATTCAGTTTGAACTCGTCAGACATGTAAATCTTGAACTTTGTATAATGAATATTCACTAACATCATAATTAAACTTTCTGGTTCAGATAGAAGATGTCATATTAAACACCTTTTCAATTTACTTCTATTATCTAATTTGCTTTGTGTTCTTGATATCCTTTGCTGAAAAGTGCACTATTGGGAGACAGCTGCTGATTGGTGACCTTTCGTCATTGGCAAACCCTATATGTCCAGCTAGCTCTCAGAAGTGCTTCGCTAATCCCTTTAAAAAAGGATACCAAGAGAATTAAGCAAATTCAATAATTGAAGTATATTGGAAAGTTGTTTAAAACTGAATGTTCTGTCTGAATCATGAAAGAAAGAAAAATGGATTTCATATCCCTTTAATACCTTTAATTTACATTTCATTAACTCCTTAATGACCAGCACCGTAGCCTGTACGACGCTGGTCGTTAAGCCCTGTCCTGTCATGTGCTCTCTCTGCCGCGATCTCGCTAAAAGTAGCAAGATTGCGCTATTTCTGCATGCACCACGAGTGCAGAAATAGAGGGGCAGAGTTACCAATGCAAAGAGGGCCACTCTGTGGCCCTCTCTGCATCAGACAGCAGTGGTGCTGATCATTGGTGGTGTGGGAGGGTTAGGAGGGAGGCGGGTGGGAGGGGGGCGGGAGCGGGTGGGACCGCTACGCTACAGGAAAAAAAAAACTAACAGCAGCAAGAAGGAGGGGGAAGTAGAAAGAGGGGGATCTTATGGTGGAGGGGGGGATTAGAGTGTAAGGGTATGATCTTGGAGGGGGAGGGGGCAGCTACACTACAGAAAAACATGTTTTTTTGTTTTAATTTAAAAAAAAAAAAATTTATAGTAAACTGAGTATTGGCAGAGAGCTGACAGTACCTAAAATGCCAGAAATCAGTTACAGAGGGAGGCTTAGAGAGCTATTTGGGGTGGGGGAGGTTGGGGGTAAAGGGGGATCCTACACTGCAGAAAATAGAATATATATATATATATATATATATATATATATATATATATATATATATATATATATATATATTTAAAAAAAAAGCCTTATATTTTCATACTGGCAGACTTTCTTTTAAGATTGGAGGTTGGGGGAGGGAAGAGAACTGTTTGAGTGGGATCAGGTAGGGATCAGGGGGTGAGAAGTCTCAGGTGGGAGGGTAATCTCTACACTAAAGCTAAAATTAACCTTACAAGCTACCTGATTAACCCCTTTACTTCTGGGAATAATAAAAGTGTGGTGAGCAGCTGCAATTAGCAGCCTTCCAATTACTAAAAAGCATTGGCAAAGCCATATATATCTGTTATTTCTGAACAAATGGGATCCCAGAGAAGCTTTTACAACCATTTGTGCCATGATTGCACAAGCTGTTTGTAAATAATTTCAGTGAGAAGCATAAAGTTTGTGAAAAAGTTTATGATTTTTTTTTTTTATTTGATCGCATTTGGCGGTGAAATAGTGGCATGAAATATACCAAAATGAGCCTAGATCAATACTTTGGGTTGTCTACTAAAAACAATATATAGTTTTGATAGGTAAATATATTTTAAAAAAAGCTCTATTTCTGTTTAAATGTAGTGATGGCAAAAATGCTAAAAATGTTCTGGTCTTTTGGGGAAGTTTTAGTCTGAAATGCCTGGTCCTTAAGGGGTTAATATGACTTGACATGTGCTTGGATTTAAACACAGAAATGTAGAAACATGTTGATGGCAGAAAAGCAATATATTTTCTCTATTCTTTTTCCAGGACAAAAATGTTGACCTGTACAGTTTTTGGAGAAATTACTAAAAATGTGTGTGCAGTTTAATTTTGAGTATTGTCAAACCTCAAAATGTTAAGGTAGTCACAAGAATGCGGCTGGTCTATGTAACATGTAATACATCTACAGCTTAACCTTAACTTCAAGGTTAATGAGAAATGTGACTCATCATAATTGTTCTGCTTTAAAATTAATTGTGACATATACACACAAACATACAGCATATATATATATATATATATACACACACACACACTGTATATATACAGTGCTTTTTTGTGAAACTCCTTAATTATTAGGGATAGGCACAGACAAAGGCTGTGGCGGACATTTTCTAAAGTACAGACCTTAGTGAAGGACACCAAGGTACATTCGACATTAAAAACATTATTTTATAGTGCTTGGTGTTATTATACTGATGCAGATACCACTGATTCTATAACCAGCCCTCCTCTGGCTATACCCATGTGCCAGTGTCACTACTGTGTCTTTGTATAGTGCTTGGTGTTATTATACTGATGCAGATACCACTGATCCTATAACCAGCCCTCCTCTGGCTATACCCATGAGCCAGTGTCACTATTGTGTCATTGTATAGGGCTTGGTGTTATTATACTGATGCAGATACCACTGACCCTATAACCAGCCCTCCTCTGGCTATACCCATGAGCCAGTGTGACTACTGTGTCATTATATAGTGCTGGGTGTTATTATACCGATGCAGATACCACTGATCCTATAACTAGCCCTCCTCTGGCTATACCTATGAGCCAGTGTCATTACTGTGTCATTATATAGTGCTGGGTGTTATTATACTGATGCAGATACCACTGATCCTATAACCAGCACTCCTCTGGCTATACCCATGTGCCAGTGTCACTACTGTGTCTTTGTATAGTGCTTGGGGTTATTATACTGATGCAGATACCACTGATCCTATAACCAACCCTCCTCTGGCTATACCCATGAACCAGTGTCACTACTGTGTCATTACATAATGTTGGGTGTTATTATACTAATGCAGATACCACTGATCCTATAACAAGCACTCCTCTGGCTATACCCATGTGCCAGTGTCACTACTGTGTCATTATATAGTGCTGGGTGTTATTATACTGATGCAGATACCACTGATTCTATAACCAGCCCTCCTCTGGCTATACCCATGTGCCAGTGTCACTACTATGTCATTATATAGTGCTGGGTGTTATTATACTGATGCAGATACCACTGATTCTATAACCAGCCCTCCTCTGGCTATACCCATGTGCCAGTGTCACTACTGTGTCATTATATAGTGCTGGGTGTTATTATACTGATGCAGATACCACTGATTCTATAACCAGCCCTCCTCTGGCTATACCCATGAGCCAGTGTCACTACTGTGTCTTTGTATAGTGCTTGGTATAACATCCTTTCCCCCATAAAAGTCAGTGTATCACTCCCCTGTTTCCTGGCCGATAACAGGAAGCGTCGGCTTCAGGTGCCAGGAGTGATAACCACGGTATATACAACAGGTTTTGTGAATAACAAACACGGTTCTGCCGTTAACCAGCCTTTTTCAATGTTAACCGTTGTGAACTTAGTGAAAAATTAACAAGCCAAAGCTTTTCCGACTTATGCCCTATAAACAGAGTCAGCGTAATAATAAACCAATGGGAATGAGACTTAAGTTACACACCTCTCCCTATACATAATCTCCGCGGGGGGGGGTAAGAATAACTCCTTACTTAGTCGATTGGTTGTACATACAAAGGGGGCGTGAATAATTACAATTGTAATAAACACGCTGAAGCTTTACCGACTTTTGCCCTATAAACAGAGTCAGCGTGATATTAACCAATGGGAATGAGACTTACGTTACACATCTCTCCCTATACGTAATTTACGGGGGGTGTAGGGATAACTCATTACTAGTCGATTGGTTAAACATACAAAGGGGGCGTGAATAATTACAATTGTTTATACACATCATATATTAAACTGACGTGCGCTCATTTCAGGATGTTCATCATAGAGACTTATCAAGTATGAATTTAGTTCGTAACAATGGAACACGCAAATTAAATTTTGGAATGTATACTAGTTACATGTTATTGGTAATGATGGTTCAAACAAGCTTGGCTAGTTATCTGTTTGTAATAGCTAGATTAATACATCAATCATATACACGTCTTCAAAACAAAACAAATACGCTCCGATTACCCTAGATTGTGTCAGTAAAGACTCCTTTCTGTACTACCCCTAATACTAATATTAAAGTGTCAACATACTGGTATGAAAAGTTATTCTAAAACCGTAACCTTTATGTAAATCCTACACATTCATTGGCAGTCAAAGTACGATATTACTTAAATACCTCCTCCATTACGTAATCTCTTGAGGTGGGTAAGATAATTGTATACTATTAATACTAAATAGACTGTCTATGGGGTATAAACATTTATTAAGTTATATACTAAAGATTGTAAAGGCACTGTCAGAATGGCAATACAAACACTCTAAATATAAACTACATTTAGTAATAGTGCGGATCTATGGTCTCAATTCAGTTACTTAATAACTTAGTTGAACTTTTTATATAAATAGCAATAGTCATTTAGGGAGTCTGAAATCTTAGGAAAAAAACAGACACATTCTAAAGGGCCTCCAAGTATCGCTCCTATATCTTAGGTAAGATGTTTTAGTTCTAGAGTACCTTAAGGTGGATGAAATAAAGAAAGTGATATGAATCTCTCTATATTCTAAGTTTACATTGATTATGAACTACCTCTGGTACACCAGAGATCTCTGCGATAATAATCTCTATATTCCATATTCATTGTATAATTCTTATACCCACAATTTGCTTATGTACTCATGATACATTGTAACGATCCAATACACATATTGGTTATTATAAGGATATATGGTGAAATCATATTGCTACATGTCAAGTGTACTCTATGGAGCTTCTGCTAGTTTAAATCCTACCATTATGGATTCTTAATAATAAGACACTTCACTAATAGATCATTAAGCCATACTTCCTTTATTCGTCTGTATAGTGAGAGTCACAATCCGATAAGCTTCTATCAGGAAACTGTTTACAGGTATACCCAGAAATTATTGTTCTCATTTATCCCATGGGGCATTACTGTATTTAAATTAAAAATCCATTTTGTTTCCATTTTTAAAAGTCTCTGTTCAGTTGCTC
Organism: Bombina bombina; assembly: GCF_027579735.1. NCBI lineage: Eukaryota > Metazoa > Chordata > Amphibia > Anura > Bombinatoridae > Bombina > Bombina bombina. The sequence goes on along the minus strand of NC_069501.1, from coordinate 1,187,788,315 downwards.
CCCCTCTGATACCAGGTCTCAATCTTTCTAATCCCCAACATCTGAAATCTCTCATTATGTGAGTGCAGAAAATGTTTTGCCACAGTTGTGATTTTTTTACCCTTTTCTACATCTTTTTTGGCATTTCTAATATTACTTAGATGATCGGTCATACGGGTCCCCATACATCTAGTGGTCATTCCTACATAATATAAATTAAATATAAATTACAATTGCAGGAAATACAGTAAATTACATTGGTACTTTTACAGTTTATAAAGTCATTAATTTGACAGTTATTCCCAAATTTATCCATTATAGTCTGTTTTTTGGTCATATACTGACAGACCTTGCAACTTCCACAGGCTATGGAGCCTTTAAAGATAGGAGCTTTGTTGACATTTCTGTCAAAATGACTTCTTGTTACTGAGTCACTAATATTATTAGCTCTCCTAAAGGTAAAATATGGTTTAACTGGAATTAAGGTTTTAAGTTGTTCATCTGCTTGGAGCATGTGCCAATGTTTATTTACTATATAGTTAATATGGTCACTAGCGGTTAAGTACGTGGTAACAAACCGTACAGTATCATCTGTTTTTTTAATTTGTGGGGTGAATAGTTCATTCCTGTCCCTACTTAGAGCTTTATTGTAGGCTCTGGCAAAAGATTTCTTAGAATAACCTCTTTTGAGGAGTCAAGTTTTTAAGTCAAATGCTGCTATTTTAAATGTATCTATACTACTACAATTTCTTCTCAGGCGTAAGTATTCCCCCACTGGTAACCCTCTTACCGTAGAGGGGTGATGGTGGCTACTAGCTAGAAGTATATTATTAGTAGTGGTGGTTTTCCTGTAAGCATCTGTTTCTAAGTTGGTCCCGACCTTACTAATAGAAAGATCAAGGAACTCAACTTTCTCATTGCTCATAGTAGACGTAAGATACAGCCCATAAGGGTTCACATTCAGGGCTTGAATAAAATCTAGCAGTAAATTCTGAGGGCCGTTCCACACAAAGAATATATCATCAATATACCTGGACCAGTGGGATATGTGTGCAGTATAGTGTTTAAGTGACTCATGGAACACCACTGTCTCTTCCCACCAGCCCAGGTATATGTTTGTGTATGTGGGGGCACACAAAGTGCCCATAGCTGTACCACATACTTGAAGGTACAACCTATCATCAAAAACAAGGAAGTTGTGTGTTAATACAAACTCCAGTAAATTAATTAAGAATTAATTTAATTCACTAGGCATATTATGTTCTTGAGACAAAAAATGGGAGATGGTTCTGCAACCCCATTGGGTCTGTATGCTAGTGTACATCGCAAGTTACAAGGATAGTCTCAGAATTAATTTCAACTTCTTGTATTTTATTTAGAATATGCATAGTATCTCTTGTATGTGATGGCAAAGACTCAACTATATGTCTAAGTCTAGCATCCACGTATTTACTAGCTTTTTCTGTTTGGGAGCCTATACCAGACACTATAGGTCTCCCAGATGGTATGGAAAGACTTTTATGTACTTTTGGCAGCATGTAAAACGTGGCAACCCTCGGATGTTTAACTTGCAAAAACTCATTTGCCAGAGCTTCCTGAATTAGTCAATTGTATTTACTCAGAAACATTTTGGTAGGGTTACCTAGGAGACTTTTATAGCTATTTACATTCAGAAGTTGGCGTTTAGCCTCTTCTTGATACATCTCATTGGGCCATATTACAATGTTACCCCCTTTATCACTTTTCTTTATCTGAACATCTTCTAACTTCCTTAATTCTTGTAGGGCAACATTTTCTCCTTGAGTGAGGTTATTATCCTGCTTCTTATAACCAGTAAGTGTACTCAATATATCATTACATACCAGATTAAGGAAAGTTAGAGCATTAAAGGAAGTGCTATTGGGGGATACAAAATGTGATTTCTTTTTCAATATGTGTCTCCAACTATTATCATCTTTTTCTAGGTTTTCCCCACTATTTTCTTCCAATAGAGTGATCAAATCATCTATAACAGCCATATCAGCCATATCTATAGTGGGATCCTCTATATTACAGAAGTACTTCTTAAGTAAAAAAATTTGAGTAAATAGATGTGCGTCTTTAATAGCTTCAAACTTGTTCAAAGATGGGGTGGGTATAAATGTTAGGCCTTTTTTCAGGACTGAAATTTGATTGGGAGTGAGAATTTTATTTGAGAGGTTAATTATGTTGAGTTCTGAGTGTTCTATTTCTTTTTGTGGGATTGCTTCTGGTTGAAGCGTACTTGTCTTCTGGGTCTGAGTCTGTTTCCCTCTTCCCCTTCGGGTTCTCCGCCTAAAGGGACAGTATCACTGTTATTGATTCTATGGGGTTGAATGCTATTTTTCAGGATCGTTTTAGGTCTATTATCAGTATCAGAGTTATCAGCATCTGTGCTATCTCCTTCTCTATCTGAGATATCTGATTCTAATCCTGCTGTTCTATTTTTACCCCATGAATAAATGGTCTGTTTATAGTAGTCATTGAGGTCTCTATCTATGTTGCGCTCTTTTTTCTCTGAAATAAATTTTGCAAATTTTTCTACTTCACCTTTAGTTTTGTTATAGGACTTCTGAAAGTCCTCATTCAATTCAAATCCTTCCAGGCCTTCACACAGTCTAGATATTATTTCCTCATTTATTATAGTCCATTTATCAAGCTCATGTACAGTCAGATATCCCATCAACTTAAGAGAGCACTCAGTTAAAGTGCTTTCCCACTTTAATTTAAACTCAGGTGTGAAGTCACTAAATGAGGGGAAAAGTTTTAACCTTAAACCCCTAGGGATTACTGTATTGTCTTTATAGAAATTGTACATACCAATATTCCATTTTTTATTTTTTTTTAATATATAATATTTTTTATTAAGATTCATTTAAAGGCATACAGTGCGGAAATGTCAAAGCAAAGTAAACAAAAATGTGATATCAAGACATTCAATCCATAAGCAAATTGAGACAAGCAAAGTAAAATTACAAGACATTTACAAAACCAAAATATGTAAATTATGCCTATCAATCAATACGCCTTCTAATTGAACTTTGAGGCCTCTCTTGGACCTCTCTTATGTTAGAGGGAGTACATGAAGACTAAGAAGGCTATTGGAAACTGCAGGAGACCACTCTTGGGTCTCAATTTGTGAATCTTATTTTTCTTTTATTGTAGGGGAGGGATTATCTATATTCATGTATGGTTGAACATTCGTTTAGAAACTTAGGGACATAAAGAATAAAATAGTGTTGGACTATATTTTGAAACAGGGAACCATCATTGTTACCCATGATAAAGTATTTTGTTGTAATAGGCGCCAAATTATAATGACTCTGTAGGATGCAATAGAATGTCATAGGGAGTATGAGCATGAGATAAGATCTAGATAAGTGTACGTATATCTCAGCGCCAACTATACCTTGTGTGCCCGGATGATGGTGGTACCTAGCTGCCACCTAGATATAATCAAATGAGAATAGTGTATCCAGGCGCCAACAAATGGAGGCTAAGGTTAAGGTTTATCAATATTTATTCAAGATAATTCTTCTCTTATATACAGTTTAGTAGTTAAAAACTTGTTAAGACAATTTAAAACAATAATATGGTGATTAAAATCTATCAGAGACGCATGGATCCACGCTAAAAAAATTAAATTAAAAAAATTAAATTAAAAAACAATAATCTATAATCTTAAACTTTAAGCAGGGTATAGATTTTAACAGTGTGTGTTATTTAAACAATTAGGTGTGATGGTGTGTGTGAGCATCTGCTCTACACTGTGATTGTGATGCGAAATCAATTAGTGAACATTTTGTCTTAAAAGACAATAACAAAAAATAAATAACAAAAAATCAATAACAAAAAATCAATCCTGTGAAAAAAACAATCAGCAAACAGTTCTGTGAGCAAAAAATAGTCCTGTGAACAAAAAATAATAATAGTAGTAGTATATGGGCAGTCCTGTGAGCAAAAGAATAATAATAATCCTGTGCAGTTATAAAAATAAAAATGGAAATCAATTCAGTTGAAAACAAAAACTCGCTCCTGTGCGAGAGAAAAAAACACTTCTGTGTGGCAAATATCCAAAAAAACGTGATGTGTGTATCAAAAGAAAAATGTTGGAAAAACGATGCAAGGAATGAAATGATAAAAAACAGTGCTCTGTGGAGACTGAGCTCCAAGTTCAAAGTAAAAACAATTTGCTAGAAGTAACAAACAAATATGCCGATCGATAAAAACCTGTGGGGAAAAAAATAGATACAATGTGTAGATAATTTTTCAATCGTACCCTCCTAGTGGAATATAGCTTACCAGGTCTACGCGTTTCGGCCTTGTCTAGGCCTTTATCAAGACTAATGGTAAGCTGGTAGTTTGGGCCTTATATAGAGAACTCCAATCCGTGACCGGAAGTGCCAATTATCTGTGACTTCCGGTTGTTCGTTGTGATAGTTGTCTCTATATATATATATACTTATTTTATGTAAGTGATGTCTTATATATCTAGTGGTATATCATCTTATATAATGCCACAAGGGGTTTGTTTGGGGCACCTTTGGGGTGTTTTATTCTTTCTTAACCTCCGTTTGTTTGATTACGTCACTTCCGGTTGGAGATAACTGGCCAAATCGTGCCTAAATTTCACTGTTAGAGACCAAAATTCTGGTCGAACCTTTATTATTATTTGTAATTATTTTGTTATATAATCATGATTGATCAGGATCCATTTATTTCGATCTCTTATATCTATTAGTTTTAGTTCCGATTTCCGGAAGACCCCATTGGATGTGACGTCACCACTGGTATACATTGATGATTGGTTTAACTAGTATGGCCCTATCAGCAAAGAGTGTAGTTTGTGTAAGATGAGGGGAAGTTCAACTGGTATCTCTAATTCTGCCTATTGGGAATAGATACTTGCTGACATTATTCCTAACAGATTACGATAACTGGCGGAGATTGAAATTCTAAAATTGTATAAGTTACGAAAGTTAATAAAACACTTTTTACGTTTTCGTATACGTTTCTCATAAATTTCAGAGTGGGGTTAGATATTGTCAGTATTACCTTGTATTCATCAAATAAAGACCTTATATAATTTGCCTATGTCTGCGTAATTTTTTCTTTCTATTGTGTATGTGAAATTTCTCCTATAGTGAATCGTTAGTTAATTTAACAATATAGTCTATATTGATGTGTTCCTTTATGTTGTATATGTGAACATTCATCCATAGCTAATTGCTATTATGATAGTTTTAATCCACTTGTTCTATAAGTATGCCTTTTTGGGTTAAAAACTATGAAAGATATTCTTTACCTACATATTGCGTTACTATAGTTGCTATTCATAGTTGCTCCAATTGTTAAGTGGATACACGCTAAGATTAAGAAAAAAGGTCGTGTCTTAACTTGTGTGCTTTAACTTTTAGATATGTGTGCTTTAATTTTTAAATAGATGGGTGAATGGGGGTTTGTAGTCATGAGAGAAAAATGGTGTTTATATAATATCTGGACGAGTTTTGACCATAATTATTTTATCAATTAATAGATTTGATAATGTGTTTGTACAGTGTGAATTCGAAAGTTGGTCTAAAACTTTCCCTTGATATTTAGACTCTAAATTAGGAGTTGATACATTTTAATTCTTTTTGGGGTTGAGGGTAACTACGAAGTAGGGATGAGATGGTTGTCTATTTTTACTTTGCTTTTGAAGCTTAGACTGCAAAGAGACTACGATTTCTAGAGGATATTCTAGAGGAATTTTTGAATTTTTATTAAGTTTTTAGAGAGACGGCTAGAGTATCCTTGGCTGGAATGTATCTTTAGATACATAAATGTGAAACTGCCGTAATTTATTAAACTCAGGAAGGGGAAATGGGAAGGAGTCACGTACATATAGATAGAGTATGTTAAAGAAACCGTCCTATATACGTTCTAGATCTTTTTGCTAGCCTCTAATTCTTTTATATAGAGGCTGCTTGCTCTTATAGATGTAATTTATTTCATCAATGCTTACTGATGTATTTCTTCAATAAAGACTTATACCCAGAGGGGAGATAATCATAATTTTGATTTTAATCTTAATTTTCATTGGGCCCAATTAGAGGAGAGGGAAATACATACATATATATATATATATATATATTCATATATATTCTCGGTATGAACTTAATTAGATCAGATGAGACAAGTCTTCCTTATTGTTCAATCCTTTTGGGTGGAGACAGTCTAGATTAAAGATCCACTTTGATTCTGCGGATAACAGTTTTTTTGTGTAGTTTCCACCTCTCCAATCTTTTCCAATTTTCTGGATGCCCATATAGGTTAATTCTTTGATGTTTCCCTTATGTTTGATTGAAAAATGTCTGTACAAGGCTGTGTCCATATTCAACTTCTCTATTAGTAGTATGTGTTCGCGTATCCGGTCTTTTAGGATTCTTGACGTCTGGCCCACGTATTGAAGACCACATGAACACTGTAGCATGTATATCACTCCACTGTCTTGACATCTAATTAACTCTTTCACTTTGTATTCTTCTTTAGTTGTGAAGCTGCAAAACGTGTTGGATTTCTTGCCACATTTGCAAGCCTTACATAGTAGACATGGAAAGAATCCTTTCACTTCTTTTCCAAATATGTCCGTTACCCCTTTCTTCTTCTTCTTCTCTATAGTTGGGGCTAGTCGACTCTTCAAATTCTTGGTTTTTCGGTATACGAACTTTGGTTTCTGTGGTAGTTTGTCACCAATTAGATCATCATCTCTTAGGAGTGACCAATGCTTCTGGAATATTTTTTCGATAATGTCCTTATTTTCGCTGTATTCCGTGATCATGGCTACATTGATACAGTCATTTTCCACCGGAGATGTTCTCCTTTTGTATTTCAAAAGTTCCTTCCTTTCTGTATTATCAATTTCTTGAATTTTTTGGTCCAGCATACTCTCATCATATCCCCTTTCCAGAAATTTTCTTTTGATGACTTTGGCCTGCTCTTCCCATTTATTTTCTGTAGAACAGTTCTTCTTAATCCTTACCAATTGACCCTTGGGGATGTTGTTTTTCCAGCTCTTGTGGTGGCAACTCATACTATGTATATAGTTGTTACTATCGACATTTTTAAAATGTGTAGATGTTTCAATTTTACCCTCTTTTATTTCGATTTTAAGATCCAGGAAGATGAGTTCAGTGGTACTCCAGGTGTGAGTAAACCTTAGATTGTCTGTGCTGTTATTCATAACTTTAATGGTGTAGTCCAAATCTTCCTGAGTGCCTCTCCAGATGATGATGATGTCATCTATGTAGCGACGGTATAGGACCAGGTCCGCGTCCGCTGGGCATGACTCCCAGAAGATGTTTTCCCACTTGCCCATGTACAAGTTCGCATAGCTGGGCGCGAACCTGGTCCCCATGGCCGTGCCACAAATTTGTTGGTAGTATTTTCCTTCGTCATGGAAGTAGTTATGAGTCAATATATATTGGATTCCATCTAAGATAAATGTTTTTTGGTCATCCGGGATTTCAGGATCTTTATCCAGAAAGAATTTAACTGCTTCCAGCCCATCCTTGTGTGGGATGCATGTATATAATGACATCACATCACATGTCGCTAGGATATAGCCGTCCTCCCATGGTGTTTCTTCCAAAAGGTTCAGAACCTGAGTTGAGTCCTTGAGATATGAGGGTAACTGTTTTACATATCTCTGGAGGTTGAGATCTATGTATTCAGAAAGATTACTACTCAGGGAACCAATTCCCGAAATAATCGGTCTTCCTGGTGGCTTCTGTAGAGATTTATGAATCTTAGGTAGATGATAGATGACCGGTGTTATTGGATGATCTATATTGATGTAGTCGTATTCTTTTTTGTTTAGTATTCCCTGTTCTTTAGCTTTGTCCAAAATCAGTAGTAATTCCTTCTTATAAGCCCCTATCGGATTCGAGGGCAGCTGGCGATAAGTTCCTTGGTCGCTTAGTATCCTAGCGCATTCAAGCCTGTAGTCAGTTCGATCCATCACGACAATTCCTCCCCCTTTGTCTGCTGGTTTGATAATTAATTCATGGTTATCTTCCAGTGTTTTGATCGTCTTTATTTGTTGACGGGATAGATTCTGTGTCCTCAGTTTTAATTTTTTAGCTTGTAGCTCCTTAATTTCTTTGCAGACTATAGTTTCAAATGCCTCTATAGAGGCCCCCTTACTGCTTAAGGGAAAGAAGGATGATTTCGGTCTCAGACTTGTATGTCTATAGTCATCATTATGTTCCTGTGGTGTCCATGTTGTCCTTTCCAATGCTGATTTGACAAAAAACCTTTTCAATGTCAGTTTCCGAATAAATTCTTTCGTGTTAATGAAAGTTTGAAATTTGTTCAGGCTCCTAGTAGGAGCAAATGAGAGGCCGTATTTGAGCACAGAGTTTTCTTCTTTTGTCAAAGTGTGCGAACTTAGATTGAATATACCTTCGGTGTTATCCGTGGTTAATCCTTCATCTTTTTTATTGGTGTTTTTGTTTACTTTGGCCCCTCCTCTCCTTCCTCGGTGTGTCTTCTTCTTGAAGAAGTTGTTGGTCTGTCCGGGCCTGTCTCTCTCTGAGGCCTCAGGGGTCTGTTTTTCTCCCTGTTGTGTATGTGGTCTGATCCTAAAAAAGTCGGCGAATCTGCTGTTGTAGCAGGCGTGTTATTCTGAGGTTCTCTGTATGACTCAGTTCTCTTAGTGCGTTGCTGAATTCTCCATTCTTCTCTTCCATTTGTCTCATCTTTTCTGTAGTTGTTAGCTTCCTTTGTCCTTGGTGTCCTATGCATGTTGGTGTTAGTGTGATGCATATCATCTCTTCTGTCATTCCCTTCAGAGGTATGGTACCCCCTCTTATTGCTGTAGCTGTATTCGAATTGATTTTGTCTATAATTATTTGATCTCCCCTCATAGTATTGTCGTTTAGGTGAGTGTCGGTAATCATAATCTCCTCTTTTATATGATCTGTCCTGAGTATAATCCCATCTATTATGCCAATTTTCTCTCCTTCTTCTAGGTGTATATTCCTCCCCTCTTATATATTCCCTTTCATTTTCGTACTCTCGCCGGTAATTGTTATTTTGCCATCTATTGTCATAGTGTGCTCTTGGTCTATTGTTAACATAGGTTCTTTGAGTATGGTAATTCGGTTGGGTGTGGTCTCTTCTATAGGGTCTATTGTGATATTGGTTAGTGATTCTGTTATATCTATTTGTTTGTCTCCTAGGTTCATGTTCATATCTAGTGTCTAGTTGATAGTCATTGTTATGTTTAATGTGTGTGGCCATATCTGTTGCCTCACTCTCCATCTTAGAATTTATATTCTCTTCTACCGTGGAGGTTTTATTTACATCATTTATGATCTCTTTGTTTTCTAACTCTCTTAGAAGTTTTTTAGTTTTTTTCTGTATGATATCATCTCTAGTTTTTTTAACCTTCTTAAATAGGTTCTCTTTCCTTTCTATTATGTCTATTGGTTCATGTCCAGAATGTTCTAGATTAATCAGAATTTCCTCATTCTCTTTGATCTTTGAATCCATGTGTGATGCCAAGGATTCTCTATATTCTATTATAAGTTTCATTAGCTGTCTGGATGTGTTAATTAAAACAGATTTCCATTTTTCAGAAATTGGGTCAGATAATGGGAACGCACATTCTTTGTGTGTCAAGAGTCCTTTTGGAATAATATCCAATTCAAGGCATTTTTTCAAAAATGAAATCTCAGCCTTATACTTCACCTCTGAGATTAGAAGTTTTTCTAATTCCCTAAAAATGGACTGGACATCTATAGTTTCATCCTCTTCTAATTCAATGCTGATCATTTTTGTCTGTTTATTTACATCAATCGATACATCTTGTCGGAGTGTGGCTAAAGACTCCATATCTATGTGATAGAGAGAGTGGCGGCTGAAATTGAGCTAGGAATAAACAATAGATAAGTGTACGTATATCTCAGCGCCAACTATACCTTGTGTGCCCGGATGATGGTGGTACCTAGCTGCCACCTAGATATAATCAAATGAGAATAGTGTATCCAGGCGCCAACAAATGGAGGCTAAGGTTAAGGTTTATCAATATTTATTCAAGATAATTCTTCTCTTATATACAGTTTAGTAGTTAAAAACTTGTTAAGACAATTTAAAACAATAATATGGTGATTAAAATCTATCAGAGACGCATGGATCCACGCTAAAAAAATTAAATTAAAAAAATTAAATTAAAAAACAATAATCTATAATCTTAAACTTTAAGCAGGGTATAGATTTTAACAGTGTGTGTTATTTAAACAATTAGGTGTGATGGTGTGTGTGAGCATCTGCTCTACACTGTGATTGTGATGCGAAATCAATTAGTGAACATTTTGTCTTAAAAGACAATAACAAAAAATAAATAACAAAAAATCAATAACAAAAAATCAATCCTGTGAAAAAAACAATCAGCAAACAGTTCTGTGAGCAAAACTGATTGTTTTTTTCACAGGATTGATTTTTTGTTATTGATTTTTTGTTATTTATTTTTTGTTATTGTCTTTTAAGACAAAATGTTCACTAATTGATTTCGCATCACAATCACAGTGTAGAGCAGATGCTCACACACACCATCACACCTAATTGTTTAAATAACACACACTGTTAAAATCTATACCCTGCTTAAAGTTTAAGATTATAGATTATTGTTTTTTAATTTAATTTTTTTAATTTAATTTTTTTAGCGTGGATCCATGCGTCTCTGATAGATTTTAATCACCATATTATTGTTTTAAATTGTCTTAACAAGTTTTTAACTACTAAACTGTATATAAGAGAAGAATTATCTTGAATAAATATTGATAAACCTTAACCTTAGCCTCCATTTGTTGGCGCCTGGATACACTATTCTCATTTGATTATATCTAGGTGGCAGCTAGGTACCACCATCATCCGGGCACACAAGGTATAGTTGGCGCTGAGATATACGTACACTTATCTATTGTTTATTCCTAGCTCAATTTCAGCCGCCACTCTCTCTATCACATAGATATGGAGTCTTTAGCCACACTCCGACAAGATGTATCGATTGATGTAAATAAACAGACAAAAATGATCAGCATTGAATTAGAAGAGGATGAAACTATAGATGTCCAGTCCATTTTTAGGGAATTAGAAAAACTTCTAATCTCAGAGGTGAAGTATAAGGCTGAGATTTCATTTTTGAAAAAATGCCTTGAATTGGATATTATTCCAAAAGGACTCTTGACACACAAAGAATGTGCGTTCCCATTATCTGACCCAATTTCTGAAAAATGGAAATCTGTTTTAATTAACACATCCAGACAGCTAATAAAACTTATAATAGAATATAGAGAATCCTTGGCATCACACATGGATTCAAAGATCAAAGAGAATGAGGAAATTCTGATTAATCTAGAACATTCTGGACATGAACCAATAGACATAATAGAAAGGAAAGAGAACCTATTTAAGAAGGTTAAAAAAACTAGAGATGATATCATACAGAAAAAAACTAAAAAACTTCTAAGAGAGTTAGAAAACAAAGAGATCATAAATGATGTAAATAAAACCTCCACGGTAGAAGAGAATATAAATTCTAAGATGGAGAGTGAGGCAACAGATATGGCCACACACATTAAACATAACAATGACTATCAACTAGACACTAGATATGAACATGAACCTAGGAGACAAACAAATAGATATAACAGAATCACTAACCAATATCACAATAGACCCTATAGAAGAGACCACACCCAACCGAATTACCATACTCAAAGAACCTATGTTAACAATAGACCAAGAGCACACTATGACAATAGATGGCAAAATAACAATTACCGGCGAGAGTACGAAAATGAAAGGGAATATATAAGAGGGGAGGAATATACACCTAGAAGAAGGAGAGAAAATTGGCATAATAGATGGGATTATACTCAGGACAGATCATATAAAAGAGGAGATTATGATTACCGACACTCACCTAAACGACAATACTATGAGGGGAGATCAAATAATTATAGACAAAATCAATTCGAATACAGCTACAGCAATAAGAGGGGGTACCATACCTCTGAAGGGAATGACAGAAGAGATGATATGCATCACACTAACACCAACATGCATAGGACACCAAGGACAAAGGAAGCTAACAACTACAGAAAAGATGAGACAAATGGAAGAGAAGAATGGAGAATTCAGCAACGCACTAAGAGAACTGAGTCATACAGAGAACCTCAGAATAACACGCCTGCTACAACAGCAGATTCGCCGACTTTTTTAGGATCAGACCACATACACAACAGGGAGAAAAACAGACCCCTGAGGCCTCAGAGAGAGACAGGCCCGGACAGACCAACAACTTCTTCAAGAAGAAGACACACCGAGGAAGGAGAGGAGGGGCCAAAGTAAACAAAAACACCAATAAAAAAGATGAAGGATTAACCACGGATAACACCGAAGGTATATTCAATCTAAGTTCGCACACTTTGACAAAAGAAGAAAACTCCGTGCTCAAATACGGCCTCTCATTTGCTCCTACTAGGAGCCTGAACAAATTTCAAACTTTCATTAACACGAAAGAATTTATTCGGAAACTGACATTGAAAAGGTTTTTTGTCAAATCAGCATTGGAAAGGACAACATGGACACCACAGGAACATAATGATGACTATAGACATACAAGTCTGAGACCGAAATCATCCTTCTTTCCCTTAAGCAGTAAGGGGGCCTCTATAGAGGCATTTGAAACTATAGTCTGCAAAGAAATTAAGGAGCTACAAGCTAAAAAATTAAAACTGAGGACACAGAATCTATCCCGTCAACAAATAAAGACGATCAAAACACTGGAAGATAACCATGAATTAATTATCAAACCAGCAGACAAAGGGGGAGGAATTGTCGTGATGGATCGAACTGACTACAGGCTTGAATGCGCTAGGATACTAAGCGACCAAGGAACTTATCGCCAGCTGCCCTCGAATCCGATAGGGGCTTATAAGAAGGAATTACTACTGATTTTGGACAAAGCTAAAGAACAGGGAATACTAAACAAAAAAGAATACGACTACATCAATATAGATCATCCAATAACACCGGTCATCTATCATCTACCTAAGATTCATAAATCTCTACAGAAGCCACCAGGAAGACCGATTATTTCGGGAATTGGTTCCCTGAGTAGTAATCTTTCTGAATACATAGATCTCAACCTCCAGAGATATGTAAAACAGTTACCCTCATATCTCAAGGACTCAACTCAGGTTCTGAACCTTTTGGAAGAAACACCATGGGAGGACGGCTATATCCTAGCGACATGTGATGTGATGTCATTATATACATGCATCCCACACAAGGATGGGCTGGAAGCAGTTAAATTCTTTCTGGATAAAGATCCTGAAATCCCGGATGACCAAAAAACATTTATCTTAGATGGAATCCAATATATATTGACTCATAACTACTTCCATGACGAAGGAAAATACTACCAACAAATTTGTGGCACGGCCATGGGGACCAGGTTCGCGCCCAGCTATGCGAACTTGTACATGGGCAAGTGGGAAAACATCTTCTGGGAGTCATGCCCAGCGGACGCGGACCTGGTCCTATACCGTCGCTACATAGATGACATCATCATCATCTGGAGAGGCACTCAGGAAGATTTGGACTACACCATTAAAGTTATGAATAACAGCACAGACAATCTAAGGTTTACTCACACCTGGAGTACCACTGAACTCATCTTCCTGGATCTTAAAATCGAAATAAAAGAGGGTAAAATTGAAACATCTACACATTTTAAAAATGTCGATAGTAACAACTATATACATAGTATGAGTTGCCACCACAAGAGCTGGAAAAACAACATCCCCAAGGGTCAATTGGTAAGGATTAAGAAGAACTGTTCTACAGAAAATAAATGGGAAGAGCAGGCCAAAGTCATCAAAAGAAAATTTCTGGAAAGGGGATATGATGAGAGTATGCTGGACCAAAAAATTCAAGAAATTGATAATACAGAAAGGAAGGAACTTTTGAAATACAAAAGGAGAACATCTCCGGTGGAAAATGACTGTATCAATGTAGCCATGATCACGGAATACAGCGAAAATAAGGACATTATCGAAAAAATATTCCAGAAGCATTGGTCACTCCTAAGAGATGATGATCTAATTGGGGACAAACTACCACAGAAACCAAAGTTCGTATACCGAAAAACCAAGAATTTGAAGAGTCGACTAGCCCCAACTATAGAGAAGAAGAAGAAGAAAGGGGTAACAGACATATTTGGAAAAGAAGTGAAAGGATTCTTTCCATGTCTACTATGTAAGGCTTGCAAATGTGGCAAGAAATCCAACACGTTTTGCAGCTTCACAACTAAAGAAGAATACAAAGTGAAAGAGTTAATTAGATGTCAAGACAGTGGAGTGATATACATGCTACAGTGTTCATGTGGTCTTCAATACGTGGGCCAGACGTCAAGAATCCTAAAAGACCGGATACGCGAACACATACTACTAATAGAGAAGTTGAATATGGACACAGCCTTGTACAGACATTTTTCAATCAAACATAAGGGAAACATCAAAGAATTAACCTATATGGGCATCCAGAAAATTGGAAAAGATTGGAGAGGTGGAAACTACACAAAAAAACTGTTATCCGCAGAATCAAAGTGGATCTTTAATCTAGACTGTCTCCACCCAAAAGGATTGAACAATAAGGAAGACTTGTCTCATCTGATCTAATTAAGTTCATACCGAGAATATATATGAATATATATATATATATATATATATATATGTATGTATTTCCCTCTCCTCTAATTGGGCCCAATGAAAATTAAGATTAAAATCAAAATTATGATTATCTCCCCTCTGGGTATAAGTCTTTATTGAAGAAATACATCAGTAAGCATTGATGAAATAAATTACATCTATAAGAGCAAGCAGCCTCTATATAAAAGAATTAGAGGCTAGCAAAAAGATCTAGAACGTATATAGGACGGTTCCTTTAACATACTCTATCTATATGTACGTGACTCCTTCCCATTTCCCCTTCCTGAGTTTAATAAATTACGGCAGTTTCACATTTATGTATCTAAAGATACATTCCAGCCAAGGATACTCTAGCCGTCTCTCTAAAAACTTAATAAAAATTCAAAAATTCCTCTAGAATATCCTCTAGAAATCGCAGTCTCTTTGCAGTCTAAGCTTCAAAAGCAAAGTAAAAATAGACAACCATCTCATCCCTACTTCGTAGTTACCCTCAACCCCAAAAAGAATTAAAATGTATCAACTCCTAATTTAGAGTCTAAATATCAAGGGAAAGTTTTAGACCAACTTTCGAATTCACACTGTACAAACACATTATCAAATCTATTAATTGATAAAATAATTATGGTCAAAACTCGTCCAGATATTATATAAACACCATTTTTCTCTCATGACTACAAACCCCCATTCACCCATCTATTTAAAAATTAAAGCACACATATCTAAAAGTTAAAGCACACAAGTTAAGACACGACCTTTTTTCTTAATCTTAGCGTGTATCCACTTAACAATTGGAGCAACTATGAATAGCAACTATAGTAACGCAATATGTAGGTAAAGAATATCTTTCATAGTTTTTAACCCAAAAAGGCATACTTATAGAACAAGTGGATTAAAACTATCATAATAGCAATTAGCTATGGATGAATGTTCACATATACAACATAAAGGAACACATCAATATAGACTATATTGTTAAATTAACTAACGATTCACTATAGGAGAAATTTCACATACACAATAGAAAGAAAAAATTACGCAGACATAGGCAAATTATATAAGGTCTTTATTTGATGAATACAAGGTAATACTGACAATATCTAACCCCACTCTGAAATTTATGAGAAACGTATACGAAAACGTAAAAAGTGTTTTATTAACTTTCGTAACTTATACAATTTTAGAATTTCAATCTCCGCCAGTTATCGTAATCTGTTAGGAATAATGTCAGCAAGTATCTATTCCCAATAGGCAGAATTAGAGATACCAGTTGAACTTCCCCTCATCTTACACAAACTACACTCTTTGCTGATAGGGCCATACTAGTTAAACCAATCATCAATGTATACCAGTGGTGACGTCACATCCAATGGGGTCTTCCGGAAATCGGAACTAAAACTAATAGATATAAGAGATCGAAATAAATGGATCCTGATCAATCATGATTATATAACAAAATAATTACAAATAATAATAAAGGTTCGACCAGAATTTTGGTCTCTAACAGTGAAATTTAGGCACGATTTGGCCAGTTATCTCCAACCGGAAGTGACGTAATCAAACAAACGGAGGTTAAGAAAGAATAAAACACCCCAAAGGTGCCCCAAACAAACCCCTTGTGGCATTATATAAGATGATATACCACTAGATATATAAGACATCACTTACATAAAATAAGTATATATATATATAGAGACAACTATCACAACGAACAACCGGAAGTCACAGATAATTGGCACTTCCGGTCACGGATTGGAGTTCTCTATATAAGGCCCAAACTACCAGCTTACCATTAGTCTTGATAAAGGCCTAGACAAGGCCGAAACGCGTAGACCTGGTAAGCTATATTCCACTAGGAGGGTACGATTGAAAAATTATCTACACATTGTATCTATTTTTTTCCCCACAGGTTTTTATCGATCGGCATATTTGTTTGTTACTTCTAGCAAATTGTTTTTACTTTGAACTTGGAGCTCAGTCTCCACAGAGCACTGTTTTTTATCATTTCATTCCTTGCATCGTTTTTCCAACATTTTTCTTTTGATACACACATCACGTTTTTTTGGATATTTGCCACACAGAAGTGTTTTTTTCTCTCGCACAGGAGCGAGTTTTTGTTTTCAACTGAATTGATTTCCATTTTTATTTTTATAACTGCACAGGATTATTATTATTCTTTTGCTCACAGGACTGCCCATATACTACTACTATTATTATTTTTTGTTCACAGGACTATTTTTTGCTCACAGAACTGTTTGCTGATTGTTTTTTTCACAGGATTGATTTTTTGTTATTGATTTTTTGTTATTTATTTTTTGTTATTGTCTTTTAAGACAAAATGTTCACTAATTGATTTCGCATCACAATCACAGTGTAGAGCAGATGCTCACACACACCATCACACCTAATTGTTTAAATAACACACACTGTTAAAATCTATACCCTGCTTAAAGTTTAAGATTATAGATTATTGTTTTTTAATTTAATTTTTTTAATTTAATTTTTTTAGCGTGGATCCATGCGTCTCTGATAGATTTTAATCACCATATTATTGTTTTAAATTGTCTTAACAAGTTTTTAACTACTAAACTGTATATAAGAGAAGAATTATCTTGAATAAATATTGATAAACCTTAACCTTAGCCTCCATTTGTTGGCGCCTGGATACACTATTCTCATGAGATAAGATCTCCCTAGACATATGGATAAATTGGACTATCTATATCTAAGACTACCATAAATCAAGAGCCATACATTCAAGCTCTAGGGAGTTAGAGCCATAGGGTGCTCCGTGAGTTATATACTTGTGCCCATAAATAGGTATCTGTCTCCATTAGTAAACTAAAGACATGCCACCCCGGCCGCAGATAGCACATCAACAGTGGGTAGTTGTTAATATATCTAATATTAGGGAGATAGAAATGTAACTGGAATGTTCAATTTTAACACCTATAAGAATTATATACAGATATATATAACTGACAAAGTACAATTTGTCATTTTGTGTAGTTAAGGCTTTAATTATACTATAGGACCTGAAGAATACTACTATAGCACTTGACTATCTATCCCCTATGGGGTCAGGAGGAGAACCTACCACATGTACTAGGTATAACAGATCAACATATTAGCAAACCAAAAGATTTCCGCTTGCCTAAGTTACAATTAAAACTGTGAGACATAAGCACCTCCCAGGAAGGTAGTGGGCAGAGGCATATTTACTGTCCTTGGAAAAATTAATTTGACAGTAAACAAAGCCTGTATTTTTCATTTATAAGTGAAAATAAACTTTAACCATCAATGGGGTCTCAGACGTTATCTTTGTTATTCACCAGCTAGGTGTAAAACCCCCTCAATCTCCCTCCTGAGGGGCAACCGTCTATATAATGGGCCTATGTAACAGTTAATGACATGGGAATAGGTAATACACTTAGCTAGATTTATCTAGTGAGAGTAATGTATAGGGGCAAATCTCCCTAATTGATGAATCTCCTTACAGAACTATAACCTTTGAGTATGGCAGACTCAACGTGTTAAGTCGGTAATAATTGAATATCATACACATAACAGGTGACAACAGAGCAAGTTAACTAAAACATATATACCCAGAAGTAGTATAACAATTTTTGAACAGTTAATAAACTCATTGTAACCAATAACTACTGCAATTTGCTGGACTAGAGAGTAAAGTAGGATAATTGAGCTAGACTTATCAACCAACTAAAGCTCTGCAGTAGAATCACCTTATATATAACAGTTTACAAATTGTATATATATATTTTTTTTTGTTTGTTTTTTTATTTTACCATGCACCTAGAGTTGTTCCAAGAGTATAGACCTGCAGAGTCTAGAGGGACTCCTCAGAGTATATACCCCTCAGCAGTCTCAAGAATAAGTCTCGCATGCAGGACTTTAAAGCTGCAACCCCTCTTAACCTACGCCATGTCGGGTGTCTTGTGTAGGGCCCAATTTGCTGTATATTCCTGGATATAAGGAGCCCAAGCTCCACGTACCCATCACTTGTAAGTGTCCCGCTGCTGCGTTACCCTGGGTATCTTGGGTTGGTGAGAGCTCTCCACCTTTCCCCTCTGTAGCTCCGGTAGCAATGATGGGTGATCTGTTATGAGGAAATAGGCTATGGTAGTTATATACAGTAAATGTAAGTTTGATTTGAGCCCGTACTTGTTTTACTGCATCTGCTCCAGCTTCTGTCACCCCTGTGGGCTGATGAGTGTAAGTAAGTAAGCTGGGACCAGCAATCAATGTATATTTCAAGCGGGCCCCTCGCTGGGAACCTGAGTCCTGTGGGGAGCTCACGATGATGTATGGCATCGAGTACAAGGGGCGCACACTCCGTGCATTTACTGCCTGTGAGCGACTTGCTGCCGCATGGCCCAAATTCTCTTGGGCAATCAGTGAGAGTGTGGATATAGAGCGGCTCCGAGCCTGGTCCTCAGTAGTGATGTCGCAAACTTAAAAATTTCACTTCGCGAACGGCGGACTCGAACTTCCGGTATTGTTTGCGAACCGGCGAATCGCGCGAACCGCCATTGACTTCAATAGGCAGGCGAACTTTAAAACCTACAAGGACTCTTTCTGGCCACAATAGTGATGGAAAAGTTATTTCAAGGGGACTAACACCGGGACTGTGGCATGCTGGAGGGGGATTCATGTCAAAACTCCCATGGAAAATGACATAGTTGATGCAGAGTCTGCTTTTAACCCATAAAGGGCCTAAATCACCTAACATTCGCAAATTGTTTGCAATAATGTGCTTTAAAACATCAGTTATGATGTTGTATCTATCAGGTAGTGTAAGTGTTACGGCCGCTTCACAGTGACAGAGCAAACTCCAAGTGTAACGCACCGCAAACAACCGCAAACAGTCCATTTGCACAACCACGAGATAGATTTGACAGATAGATACATAGATTACATAGCTCAATTGATGCAATATACATATGATCGATACAAATTACATAGATCAATAGATGCAATATACATTTGATAGATACGAATTACATCGATCAATAGATGCAATATCCATTTGATAGATACGAATGTTATCAATCCAAAGATGCAATATACATTTGATAGATACGAATTACATCAACCAAAAGATGTAATATACATTCTATAGATACGAATTACATCGATCAATAGATGCAATATACATTTAATAGATACGTTTGATAGTTCGATCGATTTGATAAATAAATAGATAGATTTGAAATATATATAATTTCCCTGACAGAGTATAACAATAAGACATGCGGTCTGTGACCCGTGGTGTGTTAAGTAGTACTATTCTTAGCAGTGTACTACAACCTATTACTCCCCCTATCGGGGGAGGTCTATATGGCCTGCATTTTTGGAACCGGGAGATGGAAGAAGATGATTGGTCTGTCCTCCTACTTCAAATTTGTCAAAAACACAAGTGGCTGTCTCAAAACAGTCCGGACACAAGATAGATAGATAGGATAGATAGATATACATAGATTGATAGTTAGATAAAATCGATAGAAGATAAATAGATAGATTTGTTCGATATATAATTACCCTGACAAAGTATAATAATTAAGCATGCGGTCTGGGATTCATGGTAACTAGGTTGTGTTAAGTAGTACTATTCTTAGCACTTTCATCCCTGTAACTCCTCCTATCGGTGGAGGTCTATATGGCCTGCATGATTACCATGACAAAGTATAACAACAAGACACGCGGTCTGGGACCCATGGTAACTAGGTTGTGTTAAGTAGTACTATTCTTAGCACTTTCAGCCCTGTAACTCCTCCTATCGGTGGAGGTCTATATATCGTGTATGATTACCCTGACAAAGTATAACAACAAGACACGCGGTCTGGGACCCATGGTAATTAGGTTGTGTTAAGTAAAATTTTTCTTAGCACTTTAATCCCTCTTACTCCCCCTTTTGGTGGAGTTCTATATGGCCTGCATGGTTACCCTGACAAAGTATAACAACAAAACATCTGGTCTGGGACCCATGGTAACTAGGTTGTGTTAAGTAGTACTATTCTTAGAACTGTAATCCCTGTTACTCCCCCTATCAAGGGAGGTCTATATGGCCTGCATGATTACCCTGACAAAGTATAATAACAAAACATGCGGTCATGTACCCATGGTAACTAGGTTGTGTTAAGTAGTACTATTCTTAGCACTTTAATCCCTGTTACTCCCCCTATCGGGGGAGGTCTATATGGCGTGCCTGATTATCCTGGCAAAATATAACAACAAGACATGCGGTCTGGGAACCACTGTTAACTAGGTTGTGTTAATTTTTACTATTCTTACCACTTTAATCCCTGTTACTCCCCCTATCGGGGGCGGTCTATATGGCCTGGCTGATTATCCTGGCAAAATCTAATAACAAGACATGCAGTCTGGGAACCACTGTTAATGTTAACTAGGTTGTGTTAAGTTGTACTATTCTTTGCACTTTAATCTCTGTTACTTCCCCTATCAAGGGAGGTCTATATGGCCTGCATGATTACCCTGACAAAGTATAACAAGAAAACATGCGGTCTGGGACCCATGGTGGTACTGGTATAACTAGGTTTTCTTAAGTATTACTATTCTTCGCAGTTTAATCCCTGTGATTGGTCTGTCCTCCTACTTCAAATTTGTCCAAAACACAAGTGGCTGTCTCAAAAGAGTCTGGACAGAAGATAGATAGATATGATAGATAGATAGATATACATAGATTGATAGTTAGATAGAATTGATAGACGAGAAATAGATAGATTTGTTAAATATATAACTACCCTGACAAAGTATAATAATTAAACATGCGGTCTGGGACCCATGGTAACTAGGTTGTTTAAAGTAGTACTATTCTTAGCACTTTCATCCCTGTAACTCCTCCTATCGGGGGAGGTCTATATGGCCTGCATTATTACCATGACAAAGTATAACAACAAGACACGTGGTCTGGGACCCATGGTAACTAGGTTGTGTTAAGTAGTACTTTTCTAAGCACTTTAATCCCTGTTATTCCCCCTATCGGGGGAGGTCTATATGGCCTGCATGATTACCCTGACAAACTATAATAACAAAACATGCGGTCTGGGACCCATGGTGATTCTGGTATAACTAGGTTTTCTTAAGTATTACTATTCTTCCCAGTTTAATCCCTGTGATTGGTCTGTCCTCCTACTTCAAATTTGTTCAAAACACAAGTGGCTGTCTCAAAACAGTCCGGACAGAAGATAGATAGATAGGATAGATAGATATACATAGATTGATAGTTAGATAGAATCGATAGAAGAGAAATAGATTTGTTAGATATATAATTACCCTGACAAAGTATAATAATTAAACATGCGGTCTGGGACCCATGGTAACTAGCTTGTGTTAAGTAGTACTATGCTTAGCACTTTAATCCCTGTAACTCCCCCTATCGGGGGAGGTCTATATCACCTGCATGATTACCCTGACAAAGTATAACAACAAGACACGCGGTGTGGGACCCATGGTAACTAGCTTGTGTTAATTAGTACTTTTCTTAGCACTTTAATCCCTGTCCCCCCCCCTATAGGGGGAGGTCTATATGGCCTGCCTGATTACCCTGACAAAATATAATAATAAGACATGCGGTCTGGGACCCATGGTAACTAGGTTGTGTTTTAAGTAGTACTATTCTTAGCACTTTAATCTCTGTAACTCCCCCTATCGGGGGAGGTCTATATGGCCTGCATGATTACCCTAACAAAATATAATAATAAGACATATGCTCTGGGACCCATGGTAAGGTTGTGTTAAGTAGTACTGTTCTTATCATATTAATACCTGTTACTCACCCTATCGGGGGAGGTCTATATGGCCTTCATGATTACCCTTACAAAATATAATAACAAGACATGCGGTCTGGGACCCATGGTAACTAGGTTGTGTTAATTAGTACTGTTCTTAGCATTTTAATACCTATTACTCACCCTATCGGGGGAGGTCTATATGGCCTGCATGATTACCCTAACAAAATATAATAATAAGACATAAGCTCTGGGACCCATGGTAAGTTTGTGTTAAGTAGTACTGTTCTTAGCATTTTAATACCTGTTACTCACCCTATCGGGGGAGGTCTATATGGCCTGCATGCTTACCCTTACAAAATATAATAACAAGACATGCGGTCTGGGACCCATGGTAACTAGGTTGTGTTAAGTAGTACTGTTCTTATTAGTTTAATACCTGTTACAACACCGAATGGTGGGAGGTCTATATGGCCTGCATGATTAGCCGCACCAAACCAAAAAAAAAGGCATGCGGTCTTGGACTAAGACCCATGGCTAACTCGGTTGTTTAAACTAGTACTATTCTTAGCACTTTCATCCCTGTTACTTCCAGGCCTCTCGGGGGAGGTCTACATGGCCATCATGATTATCCTAACAAAGTACAACAACAAAACATGCGGTCTGGGACCCATGGTAACTCGGTTGTGTTAAATATTACTGTTCTTATTAGTTTAATACCTGTTACAACACCGAATGGTGGGAGGTCTATATGGCCTGCATGATTAGCCGCACCAAACCAAAAAAAAGACATGCGTTCTTGGACTAAGACCCATGGCTAACTCGGTTGTTTAAAGTAGTACTATTCTTAGCACTTTCATCCCTGTTACTTCCAGGCCTCTCGGGGGTGGTCTACATGGCCATCATTATTAGCCTAACATAGTACAATAAAACCTTGGCTCTTGAAAGCCTGTTAATTGGCTTTATTTTGGTAGTACTGTTCTTATTAGTTTAATACCTGTTACAACATCTAATGGTGGGAGGTCTATATGGCCTGCATGATTAGCCGCACCAAACCAAAAAAAAAGGCATGCGGTCTTGGACTAAGACCCATGGCTAACTCAGTTGTGTAAAGTAGGACTATTCTTAGCACTTTCATCCCTGTTACTTCAAGGCCTCTCGGGGGTGGTCTACATGGCCATCATGATTACCCTCAACAAAATATAACAACAAGACGTGCGGTCAGGGAACCATGGTAAGGTTACTTCCTTTCGCAAAATCGAGTATACCAGTTGCAGGCAGAGGTTCTGACCCTGCATTATGGCTGCACCCTGCATTATGGCTGCACCTCTCCCTAAAAGAGGCATCCGTTACAGAGTCTGTGGGCATGTATGCAAAGAGCTGGCCTGCCTGTGATGTAAAAGTTTTTTTTTACAAAATTTAATATTATGTTACACCAGATAGGAGTTGTGGACTGGCACTGAGGACGGAAGTAGGCACAGTATATGATGGCAGCCTGACACACAGGCTGGCACTAATGGCAGCCTGGCTGGCCTGGCAACTAAAATTAAATAACACTAGAAGAGGACTGATGTAAAAAAAATGTTTACATAAAATTTACACTAATGTTACACCAGATATAAGTGGTGGAAAAAAAAATTAATCTGTGTCACACTATATGATGTGGGCCAGAAACACACAGGCCTGATGGAAAAAGAAATTAAATTACACTAGCAAAATTATTATTATTTTTTTTTTTAACTTTAAAATAATGTAAAGCAGATATGAGTCGTGGCTGGTAGGTAGGGCAGCAATTTACCACAGTATGCTGTGTAAGTGAGAAAGACACAGGCCTGATAGAAAATGAAATTAGATATGAGTCGTGGCTGATAGACTAGGGAGGGCAGCAATTAAACACAGTATGCTCTGTAAGTCAGCAAAACACACAGGCCTGATAGAAAATAAAAATAGATTACACTAGCAAAATGATTTAAAGGTTTGTTTTTTTTTATTTAAAGAAAAAGCTTAAGCACATATGAGTCGTGGCTGCTAGCCTTGGTAGGGCATCAATTAACCACAGTAGGCTCTGTAAGTCAGATAAACACACAGGCCTGATAGAAAATAAAATTAGATTACACTAGCTAAATTATTTAAAGTTTTTTTTTTTTTAATTTAAAGGAAAAGGTTAAGCACATATGAGTCGTGGGCCGGCTGCTAGCCTTGGTAGGGCAGCAATTAACCACAGTAGGCTCTGTAAGTCAGATACACACAGGCCTGATAGAAAATAAAATTAGATTACACTAGCAAAATGATTTAAAGTTTTTTTTTTGGAATTTAAAAAAAAGTTAAGCACATATGAGTCTTGGATGATAGACTAGGGAGGGCAGCAATTAAACACAGTAAGCTCTGTAAGTCAGCAAAACACACAGGCCTGATAGAAAATGAAATTAGATTACACTAGCAAAATGATTTAAAATTTTTTTTTAAAATTTAAAATAATGTTATAAGCAGATATGAGCGGTGGCTGGCACAGAGCAATGAACCACAGTTTATGCTGTGTGAACCTGAGACACAGGCCTGATAGAAAATGAAAATAAATTACACTAGCAAAATAATTTCAAATTTTTGTTGGTTAAATTTAAACTAATGTTAAGCAGATATCAGTGGTGGCACTAATCACAGCATATGCTGTGAGCCTCACACACAGGCTGAAAGCCAGGCAAATGCAAATAAAAATACAAAGAAAAAAAAAAAAAACAACAACTGAAGTTATAGCCCTAAAAAGGGCTTTTTGGGGTGCTGTCCTTGCAGCAGAGATGAGATGAGTCCTTCAGGACTGTAGTGGACACTAAATACACTAGCCTCGCTATCTATTTCCAAATAATGTCAGCAGCAGCAACACAAAAGGTCCTCTCACTAACAAAGCAAGGTCGTAATGAGTCTAAAATGGCTGCCAAGAAGCTGGGAGGGTCTGTGAGGGAGTGTCTGATGCTGATTGGCTCTAATGTGTCAGAAGGCTGTGACATACAGGGTCAAAGTTTCCTCAATGATGACACATAGGGGGCGGATCGAACATCGCATATGTTCGCCCGTAGCGACGAACGCGAACATGCTAAGTTCGCGGTGAACTGTTCGCGGGCGAACAGTTCGGGACATCACTAGTCCTCAGCTTCTTCCTCCTTTAGTACTCTGTCGGGTCGGGCTTCAACGGTTGCTAGGTACTGCCGCTGGGCGCCTTTAGTACTACAGGAGCTAGTGATTTCCTCCTTCCTCAACCTAGAAGGTGCAGTTTTCTCACTATTTACACTCGGGGAGACCCCTTTTACAGCCGGGCTCATGAAAAGTTTGCGCAGTTCAGTCTCTAGGCTCCGGTAATGTTCCTCTATGAGCTGCGTCACAGTCCTTTCCCATTTGTCTAGAGCCTCCATTTTTTTCCCCTCCCGTTAGTTTAGCTCTTCACCAACCAGTCTTTGTATGGCTCCGCTTCCCAGACAGGCTTACAAATATATAAGGTATCTTCAAAGATGGTTCCCTTTGTTAAAGATAGTAAACAATCGATCACTGACTGCTATACCCCAGGTGACTGGGAGGGGGGTGTCGAAGTCCTGTAAACAGGACACCACCTAGGATCTCAACGGGCCAGATCTGGGTCCTATAGATCAGTGATTTGCAACCTTTTTTTGCCGTGGCACACTTTTTTACATTAAAAAATCCTGCGGCACGCCACCATCCCATATACATATATACCGGTATATATATATATATATATATATATATATACATACATACACACACTGTGCTGTGCTGTCATGCCATGCCTTCTACAAACTATACATGACATATTGACATTCATTCACAAACAATCATAATGATTGTCTGTGAATAAATGTCAATATGTCATGGTTGTAAATGATTCCTGATGAGTCTGTCACATACCTCCCAATATTTCAAAATTTGAAAGAGGGACACCCCCGCACTGGGAAAAGTCCCCCCCCCCCGCGCACCGGGAAAAGTGTTATCTGTGGAGCACAAGATTATATGTGGAGCACCTCCCTCTTCCTCTCCAGTGAGTCTACAGTCCTCCAGTCATGTTCCTTGTGCTGAGAAGGAACGCGAGTGACGTGACCTGGCTGGAACTGTTCTGGAGGAGGAGCAAAGCTGCGCCAGCATGCATGGGGGATTGAAGTGTCACGTGGTGCTGAGTGTAGAGCCGGCACTAGGCAAGTGTTGTAGTGGGTGGGGGTTTCTTCTAAGTGTGAACACGGGTCGGGGAGGCGAGCTGTCGTTGTGCAGTTACCCTCAGTCATCATCAGTCATCATCTCACTCAAAATAAGTAAATTTCTGCAGCTTTAAGTACAGTGGAGTGGGTGCTTGACTGGTAAGTATGAACAATTACACTGGCACTCACCTAGCCCACAGGCTATTAGCAGGTACATTTGTTATACCATAGCAGGCATGATCACTTTCACTCTAGAGATTTTATTTTCTATGTGTTACAAGAGACTACTGGGGGGCAGTAGAGACCTCTGTTTTGTGTACACACTATGAGCCAGATTACAAGTGTCGTGCTAAAAAATGTTTTCATTTGGACGGGTTAGCATGCTTATTACGCATTGAAGTAAATTGTTTGTGAGCGAAACCTGATGAGCACTAACTTCAGCACTTAAAGGAAGTTATGAATATTTTATTGCTATATATAGCTGATGATTTTTTTTTGTAAAATATATATCTATGCCTATATATCATATATACAGATATAGATATATAGAGAAATATATATTTAAAAATACAAAGAAAATTTTCTTCTAAGTGAAGAACATTGGAATGTAAAATACTTACATTAAATACATAGTAAAATACATTATTAAATATTAAAAGTATGTATGTATATACTTATATACATATATAAACATATAAATACACATGTGTATACATATGTGTACATATATATATATATATATATATATATACACACCCAGAAACATATATTTATATATATATATATATATATATATATATATATATTCATTATAGCCCTTTCCAGTCAAACACCTTATCATATACCATGTACCTTTTAACCTTTATAAATATTTATATGAATCATTTATATCAGAAACTACAGTATATGAGTGTAACACTTTAGTTTATGTTGTGTTTGGTGCACTTTTTTTTTACCCCTTACGCTTTACGCTAGATTTTCAGTCACGCTAAACCGACGAGCGCTTGACTACACCCGTTTATTTTGAACTTGTAATATGCGTGCAAGTTAGCGAGGTCACAATATTGGTTATCACGACCTGTGCTAACTTTAGTGCACCACTTGTAATCTAGCCCTATACTGGTTATTTTTTTAAGCAACTTTATTTTATTTAAAAAATATTTTTTTTCTCTATGTGTCTCGCCCTTTTTTCTTATATAGCGTGCTCCTGGTCTTAACTGCACTCATACATTCTAAGGCAATTTTCTCGTGCTTTTAAAGCTCACACCAGCTTCTTATATGTTGTAGGAAAAGCTGATCTTCCTTACTGTGGTGCGCTCCCGGGTCAGGTTGGTGCCAATATTTTTTTTTCAATTGCGCTGTGTTCTCTCTAAGGCCAGATTTTGTGAGCAGCCCAGCAGTTTATTAGTGAGCCACACTCTGCAGTTAGCAAACACTACACAATGCAGACAGCAAGGTATGGTTACCTTATTAACTGTTTCACTGCTAAGCCGCTCAGAAAATCTGGCCTTAGAGGGAACACTGGATGCGACGGTTAAAGTGAACGTAAAGTTTCATCAATTAGTGCCCAGTTTTTAAAATTACTATTAAAAACAGGGGCACTTTCATTGATGAAAGTTTACATTGCACCATATTTTTACAAATAGTTACCTTTTACTTCTTCAAAGCCGGATTAGCATCCCCTGCCTGTAGGTCCTCTGTAAATACGTCACCAATGACGAAACCGGCTTCCTCCAATCACGGCAGGGCCTCACGAGATGGACGCTCTGGGAGGGAAGCCGTGATTGGATGAAGCCGGTTTCGTCAATGGCGACGTATTTACAGAGGACCTGCATGCGGGGGATAGAGCATTCTGGAACTGTCCCTATTAATTTATATCCTTTAGAGAGTAGATATTCTGATTACTTCAAGTGTATTTTTGTAAGATAATTCCTATTATTCCACTAGCTCAGCTATGTAACTCATGTATGGATCCCTTTATGCATTCTTTTTTTTTTTTTTAAATCTCTTCTTTTATTATGAAGCATAATTGCGTTACAACAAATAAATATACTTTACAATCGTACATCGCGTTTAAAAAAAAAGGTTAATTCAACATGTAATCTGTTTTGAATATCATAACAATACAAAATGTATTTTCTAATACAACATAACATTTCACTAAACAGGAAAAAATTAATTAACCCCAGATTATCAGTTTAGACTCCCTCAACAAAAACGAAAGTTTTTTCTCTTGTCTTAAACTTCCACAATTATCTGTTTTTCCTACAGTATAATAAAATAAAACTTAAACAAAAAACCCCCCCAAAAACCAAAAAAGAAAAACAAAAAACACATTAAAAAAAGGGCAACCCCGTTCTCTCTCACTCTCCACCCCCACCAGGGACTCTTAATGAACATCTCTGTAATTAGTTACCTAGAAGTGTGGGAATAAGTCAAGCGCCACCAATCGATAAATGAATTTGAGGACAAAAAAGGGGATAGAATACATTTTTTAACCGAAAGTGGGTAAGATTTGATCATTGGTAGCCATCCCGTAAAGATTTTATTTTTCTGAGGTAGATTGTAGATGAAATGATTTATAGATAATTTGAAGTTGGATCTCTTTAAAAACCTGTGATAGGCATGGAACAGAGTTAGCTTTCCAGTTTTTAATTATCAGATGCCGGGCTACTAGTATAATGGTATTCAGAATATTTGCTTGGAAGGAACTATGATTTAGGAGATATAGCAAAAATATCTCTTCTAATGACAACGAGATAGCTACCTCGTAGTATCTATTCCACCAAATTCCACCTTCCGCCATAGTTGATTAATTTTGGGGCAATACAAAAACATATGAGTTAGCTGTAGCCTAATTACAACGGGGCAGGCCCCACTTTTAACAGAATGAATCTTAGACAGTTTAAGTGGAGATAGGTAATAATTATTAATAAGTTTTAAAAGCGATTCCCTCCAACTCATTGAAATTTCACATTTCTTCAAAACAGCAAAACTTTGTTTAATTTTATCAGTATCTATTAATGGGAAAGCAAGTGCCCAGATAAAACCCAATTTATAGAGAATGCTTAAACTTTGTTTATAAATCATAATATCATACATAAGGGAGATAGAGGCATTACCTGCTACAAATTTTTGGATGCATAGCTTGATATCTGACCATGCACTCACCACAACAGAATCCCAATTTTGGGTATTAATATAATGCCATACTTGAAGATAAGCAAAAAAATTGGATCTAGATAAGCGAAACTGTTGCAGGGGTGGCTCAAAAGATAAAATCTGACCATTTTCCTCCAAGATTT
This sequence comes from Bombina bombina, assembly GCF_027579735.1. NCBI lineage: Eukaryota > Metazoa > Chordata > Amphibia > Anura > Bombinatoridae > Bombina > Bombina bombina. Next base: position 1,187,758,289 of record NC_069501.1, on the reverse strand, counting down.
GACAAATATGTTTAAGACCTTTTTCAGCCCACTCTCTAAAAACAAATTGATTATTACCTGGAGGAAACTGTGGATTACCGATAATCGGTAACAATTCTGAAAATGTATAATCCACCTCTAGCATTGCACAACATTTCTGCCATGCTAAAACAACATTTTTGATTGAAATCAAATACGCGACGTTAGAGGGTAATTTTTGATAAGGGTAATGCAGTATGGCTTTCAGTGAACAAGGAGAAATAATATAAGTCTCCATCTCCAAAGAGGAGACTAACTCAGTTTCTGCAATCCAGTCTAACGCAATTTTAATCATGGCGGCCCAATTGTATAACTTAAAATTTGGGAGGGCGAAACTGGCTACCTCACGTTTTTGCATTAGTCTGTCTAAAGCTATGCGAGGTTTCTTGTTATTCCAAATGAATTTCGAGAGCCAAGAACAGAGTTTTCGTATATATATGCATTAAGAGTAAACAAGGGTACATTCTGAAGTGGATAGAGTAAATGTGGAAAAATAATTGTTTTAATTAAATTAATACGGGCAGAGATGGATAACGGGAGAGGGCCCCACAATTCCAGATTAACTTTAATCTTCTGAAACAGAGAAGATAAATTAAGTCTATACCAATTTTTAGGATTCTTTATATATATATATATATATATATATATTTATTAAAGACTGTCAAATAAAATGGTACATACAGACTTATCATGCAGTAGTTATACATAAATTTTGCAAAACGAGCCTTTAAAGAGGATATTGAACAAAGATCAAGACAGTCCACATTTTTTATGCCCCATGGACATCATATTAGGTCACTCTTGGACCTTTAGAAAGTTCAAATCTGCTTGGTATAGGGGTGATGTTAGTCAAATGCTGTGAATTAATATTTGTTGGTGTGGTTAAAAAAGGAAAGAAACAAAAAAGAAAAGTCTGTACAGAATGTAATGAGGAAATCAATAAAGAAAAAAGCCCTAACTGGGCTATTAGTTAAGAAAATAGCTAGCAGTCAAGCATTCCAAGTTCAATAAAGAGGATATATTATGCTGCACATACACAACGAGGTGATAGATATATATCTTTTTCCAGATTTTATCTTGGTATCTGTCTTAATAATAAGAACCTATGTAAAGCAATGTTCTTGGATCAAAATGAGTATTATCAATGATGGGGTGTAGGGTATTCGTGATAAATATGTGGCTATATTAATAAGATTGTTATTGCATGACTGTTAATATTATATGATAGGAATAGCTGATGTATTAAAGCTACATTCTAGAAAGTGAATTGGTGGCATGGCATATTTCTGCTGTTTCGTAAAGTATCCCACTAATACAATCACTATAGTGTAGAAGCACATAATAATCTTTTATACATGGTGTCTAGTGTTTTAAAATACTGACCCTCCCTGTGGCCTCGGGTGCAGGCCGCCAGGGATTGTGCATCCCATAAATATATAAACAATTATTTATTTTCGTAGAGATAGCCTCCCTTCAATATAATAGTATGGGAAAGAATATATAATTGTGTCAAAATTCAAAATTGATCATCATAGAATAGAAGGTTTTCAACATTGATGCAGTAAGGTGAGGTATGAAGTTTATCTGTGTTAAACTGATTATCATATCATAAAAACAACCAACTTTAACTAAACAACAAAAAAAACAAATAATGACAAAAGTCTCTGCCAACATGCCACCTTTCAAAATGAGTCTCTTATGAAAAAAAAAAAAGCCATCTCGATTCAGCCCCATTAATAGAATGAGCAAAGTTATGACTGATCATTAAAACAGGGTGGCTGTTTAACCCCAGTTATCAAGCGCTTCTCTATGCTATCCCTTTTCTGTAAAGAAAATGTGTGTATTATTGCGGGGGCAAGAATTGGTTTCTTTTAGTGCTTGTTGTTGCTTCTTACGTGAGGGATGTGGTAGAGAGGGAGATGACCGCTCAGCGTGACTCCACTGTGGAATGGCAGGTAGCAGAGGCCGTTTTTTTGTGCATTGCAAAAGTATCCCTGCTTTGTCTTTCTCCGTTAGCCTCTGGATTGCGGACTGAGTTGTAGACCCGGTAAGTTTTTGAGAGCGCCAGCTCAATCGGGGAGGATTGATTGGGGTGATATTTTGTGCTTCTTGATCCTGTCGATCTTTAAAGTAGACGACATGTTGATTCTCTTGTGTCGAGTACACTCTTGGTAGCGACTTAGTAGTTTGCACAGCATAGACTGTTGTAGAAATCTTCTGTGGTTGGGGCAAGTCAGTTTGCTTTTTCAGTTGTGGGACGTCCATAAGAGGTTCTGTGTCTGTGCATCTTGCGGTTAATGACTCAGTTAGGCGTGTGGCATGGTTTTCTCTATTATGCAGGATTTTCATCAGGCAATCGTATGGAGCTTCATCCATTATCTTGTGAAACAGATTTAAAATTCTCTCCAGCTTCTTGTCTAATTGCTGCAGGTAGGCTTCTCCTGCCATGTGCGCCATTTCAAGCATCGCCATATATGATGGTTTCTAGAAGAAGTGTATTAGTTCACACTGCTGCAGACCTAGTAACCCTTCTCACTAGAGTAGAAAAGCTTTAATTCCCAGTTAGGAATGAATACCTCGGATTTACCAAGGGGTAAGCGCCGCTGTTATTGAGCCACCGCTCCAGGCCCTTATTGTCCTTTCCTGAGGTCTGATGTCAGAAATACAGCCCAAATATTAGCGATAAGCCCTCTAAAGAACTGACAGACATTGTAGCTATATATTTCTATATTTTGGCTGTGTGATGGTGCCTATAATCGGCAGATTTTAAGCTTCTCGATCAAAGCTCCTGGAAAATTCGACCGGTCAGGATCGCTGTTAGGACATGCCCCCCCCCCCCCAATTTTTAGGATTCTTATGTAATACTATCCCTAAATATTTGATTGCATCAACAACCCTAAACGGGTGATCTTAAAGACTTTTCCTTGATTTATTAACCCACATAAGTTGACTTTTGTTAATATTAATTTTATATGCTTAAAAAGAGCTAAACTCTTCAAGACATTGAAGAGACGCAGGTATTGAGTAACGAGTGTTGTTTAAAAAGTAATAAGTCATCCACATAAAGAAGAATCTTTAGACAATGAGAACCCATATTAACTCCTTTCAATGTATTTCTTAAAGAAATAGCTAATGGCTCAAGAGCCAAATTAAATAATAGAGGTGATAATGGGCAGCCCTGTCTTGTGCCTCTCCTAAGTATAATTTTTGGAGAAAAAAGCCCATTAACCAGAATAAAAGATATTGGATTAGAGTAGATCTTATGAATAAACTGAATAAATTGGTTCTTGAAACCCAAATTCTCTAATAATTCTAGGATGGACTGAGATCACTGGTGTGTGAACTAAGTAAAAAAAGTATGCTTCTATACACTGTATGCTTCTATACACTATACTTTATTCACCTTGTAGAATCACTACAGTATAACAGAAGATTAAAATTTAACTTTTATTATGTACATGTAAAAATGACAGCTTAATACTGCTGCCTACACACACAATTTAAAAACACTCTCCTTGCTGTTATTTATCACTTGAAGTCAACAATGGAATGAGCAGCGAACCTAATGGTCTTCTTATTTGAATTATCAGTGCTGTTGTTTAGTAGTTTATAATTTAGGCCTGTAGTTGGCTTTTTTACAACAGCCACTCTGTTGTGTCTTGAATTGATGTCCCAATAAAGTTTCCTTTGCTTATATGTGTTGATATGCTTATATTTGCAGGTAGATACTTTAGCTGAAATATTGGTATTTTAAGTATGGCTGAATCATATAGAGTCTACTATAAATTTGCAGAGAGCCGGTTACCTATTAATACACTCTTTTTTGGTAAAAAGATATACTATTGATACCGTAGTAGTACCTTATATTATGACACCATGAATTTGAGCATCAATTTATACTTGCTGGTGTTTAATCTTAGTTGGCCACTCAGTATCTGTTCTCTTTGGTGATCGCTAGCTTGATATGTTGTAACTTATGTGCGGCTAAATTATATAACATCTTCTATGAATTGGCGCTGAGCAGGTTACCTAGCAATGCCGTGCCATTGCGAACAGTAAGTTACCTTTCAATAGCTTAGTTGTGCTTCTTTTGCTTTATTAAATTTGAGCCACTGCTTATACCTGTTAATACCGGATACTACGGGATCTCCATTTATAGAGAAATATCAATTCAATTTATAGGGATTTCGCTAAATGTGTTGTATCCTTCGTGTATCCCAATCGTATAGGATATTTTGTTTACTTGTCGTAAGTAGGTTACCTATTATCACCAAGCATCCTATAAATAGTTACATTGTTAGAAATTACCTATTATTACTGGATACTCTTTAGCAACTATGTGTCAAAATTGTCAGCTGATATGCCTCTAGCTGTATAGTCACTTCTGTATGGCTACACAATGTTGCTGAGAGTATCACCAGCTATTAAGCACTTTTGAGTACCCCTATTAACTATGGCCTAGATTTGGAGTTTGGCGGTAGCCGTGAAAACCAGCGTTAGAGGCTCCTAACGCTGGTTTTAGGCTACCGCCGGTATTTGGAGTCACTCAAAAAAGGGTCTAACGCTCACTTTTCAGCCGCGACTTTTCCATACCGCAGATCCCCTTACGTCATTTGCGTATCCTATCTTTTCAATGGGATCTTTCTAACTCCAGTATTTAGAGTCGTGTCTGAAGTGAGCGTTAGAATTCTAAGGACAAAACTCCAGCCGCAGAAAAAAGTCAGGAGTTAAGAGCTTTCTGGGCTAACGCCGGTTCATAAAGCTCTTAACTACTGTGCTCTAAAGTACACTAACACCCATAAACTACCTATGTACCCCTAAACCGAGGTCCCCCCACATCGCCGCCATTCGATTACATTTTTTAACCCCTAATCTGCCGACCGCCACCTACGTTATACTTATGTACCCCTAATCTGCTGCCCCTAACACCGCCGAACCCTATATTATATTTATTAACCCCTAATCTGCCGCCCTCAACGTCGCCTCCACCTGCCTACACTTATTAACCCCTAATCTGCCGACCGGACCGCACCGCTATTATAATAAATGCATTAACTCCTAAAGCTAAGTCTAACCCTAACACTAACACCCCCCTAACTTAAATATAATTTAAATCTAACGAAATTAATTAACTCTTATTAAATAAATTATTCCTATTTAAAGCTAAATACTTACCTGTAAAATAAATCCTAATATAGCTACAATATAAATTATAATTATATTATAGCTATTTTAGGATTTATATTTATTTTACAGGTAACTTTGTATTTATTTTAACCAGCTACAATAGCTATTAAATAGCTAATAACTATTTAATAGCTACCTAGTTAAAATAATTACAAAATTACCTGTAAAATAAATCCTAACCTAAGTTACAATTAAACCTAACACTACACTATCAATAAATTAAATAAAATACCTACAATTACCTACAATTAAACCTAACACTACACTATCAATAAATTAATTAAATAAAATACCTACAATTACCTACAATTAAACCTAACACTACACTATCAATAAATAAATTAAATACAATTCCTACAAATAACTACAATTAAATAAACTAACTAAAGTACAAAAAATAAAAAAGAACTGTTACAAAAAATAAAAAAATATTTACAAACATAAGAAAAAGATTACAACAATTTTAAACTAATTACACCTACTCTAAGCCCCCTAATAAAATAACAAAGACCCCCAAAATAAAAAAATGCCCTACCCTATTCTAAATTACTAAAGTTCAAAGCTCTTTTACCTTACCAGCCCTGAACAGGGCCCTTTGCGGGGCATGCCCCAAGAAGTTCAGCTCTTTTGCCTGTAAAAAAAAACATACAATACCCCCCCCCCAACATTACAACCCACCACCCACATACCCCTAATCTAACCCAAACCCCACTTAAATAAACCTAACACTAAGCCCCTGAAGATCTTCCTACCTTATCTTCACCATACTAGGTTCACCGATCGATCCAGAAGAGCTCCTCCGATGTCCTGATACAAGCCCAAGCGGGAGCTGAAGAGGTCCATGATCCGGATGAAGTCTTCTATCAACGGCATCTTCAATCTGGCGTCCCTCGAATTCCGATTGGCTGATAGGATTCTATCAGCCAATCGGAATTAAGGTAGGAATATTCTGATTGGCTGATGGAATCAGCCAATCAGAATCAAGTTCAATCCGATTGGCTGATCCGATCAGCCAATCAGATTGAGCTCGCATTCTATTGGCTGATCGGAACAGCCAATAGAATGGGAGCTCAATCTGATTGGCTGATTGAATCAGCCAATCGGATTGAACTTGATTCTGATTGGCTGATTCCATCCTATCAGAATCCTATCAGCCAATCGGAATTCGAGGGACGCCATCTTGGATGACGTCATTTAAAGGAACCGTCATTCGGCTAGTAGGCGTCGGGAGAAGAGGATGTTCCGCGTCGGATGGAAGATGGTGGCTCCCGAAGAAAGAAGATTGAAGATGCCGTTGATAAAAGACTTCATCCGGATCATGGACCTCTTCAGCTCCCGCTTGGATGAAGACTTCAGCCGGATCATGGACCTCTTCAGCCCCCCGCTTGGGCTTGGATCAGGACATCGGAGGAGCTCTTCTGGATCGATCGGTGAACCTGGTATGGTGAAGATAAGGTAGGAAGATCTTCAGGGGCTTAGTGTTTATTTAAGGGGGGTTTGGGTTAGATTAGGGGTATGTGGGTGGTGGGTTGTAATGTTGGGGGGGGGGATATTGTCTGGTTTTTTTTACAGGCAAAAGAGCTGAACTTCTTGGGGCATGCCCCGCAAAGGGCCCTGTTCAGGGCTTGTAAGGTAAAAGAGCTTTGAACTTTAGTAATTTAGAATAGGGTAGAGCATTTTTTTATTTTGGGGGGTCTTTGTTATTTTATTATGGGGCTTAGAGTAGGTGTAATTAGTTTAAAATTGTAATATTTTTCTTATGTTTGTAAATATTTTTTTATTTTTTGTAACTTAGTTCTTTTTTAGTTTTTGTACTTTAGTTAGTTTATTTCATTGTAGTTATTTGTAGGAATTGTATTTAATTTATGTATTGATAGTGTAGTGTTAGGTTTAATTGTAACTTAGGTTAGGATTTATTTTACAGGTAAATTTGTAATTATTTTAACTATTTTAGCTATTAAATAGTTCTTAACTATTTAATAGCTATTGTACCTGGTTAAAATAAATACAAAGTTACCTGTAAAATAAATATTAATCCTAAAATAGCTATAATATAATTATAATTTATATTGTAGCTATATTAGGATTTATTTTACAGGTAAGTATTTAGCTTTAAATAGGAATAATTTATTTAATAAGAGTTAATTAATTTCGTTAGATTAAAATTATATTTAATTTAGGGGGTGTGTGTTAGTGTTAGGGTTAGACTTAGCTTTAGGGGTTAATACATTTATTAGAATAGCGGTGAGCTCCAGTCGGCAGATTAGGGGTTAATAATTGAAGTTAGGTGTCGGCGATGTTAGGGAGGGCAGATTAGGGGTTAATACTATTTATTATAGGGTTAGTGAGGCGGATTAGGGGTTAATAACTTTATAAAAATAGCGGTGCGGTCCGGTCGGCAGATTAGGGGTTAATAAGTGTAGGCAGGTGGAGGCGACGTTGTGGGGGGCAGATTAGGGGTTAATAAATATAATATAGGGGTCGGCGGTGTTAGGGGCAGCAGATTAGGGGTACATAGGGATAATGTAAGTAGCGGCGGTTTACGGAGAGGCAGATTAGAGGTTAAAAATAATATACAGGGGTCAGCGATAGCGGGGGCGGCAGAATAGGGGTTAATAAGTGTAAGGTTAGGGGTGTTTAGACTCGGGGTACATGTTAGAGTGTTAGGTGCAGACGTAGGAAGTGTTTCCCCATAGGAAACAATGGGGCTGCGTTAGGAGCTGAACGCGGCATTTTTGCAGGTGTTCGTAAGCAACTCTGGTATCGAGAGTTGCAGTGGCGTTAAATATGCTGTACGCTCCTTTTTTGGAGCCTAACGCAGCCATTCTGTGGACTCTCAATACCAGAGTTATTTTAAAGGTGCGGCCAGAAAAAAGCCAGCGTTAGATACGCGGGTCGTTACCGACAAAACTCTAAATCTAGCCGTAAGTAACTTAAAGTTATGATGCTATGTAAATTATGCGGTGAGCAAGTTACCTATTATTACCATACATTTGCTAAAAGCAAGTTACCTTTTAATTCCGTAATTAAGCTCTTTTGATCGCATTAGATTAGAGTCACTGCTTACACCTGATAGTACCAGATCTCAGTTTGCAGCTAAGTATAAATTGGATTTGTAAGTAGTTAGCTCTTGCCGCAAGCACTTTACCTATTAATACTGAGATATTTGTAAATTTTGGCAACAAAGGATTTACCTCTTAATACCAGATACTGATTTGCTATTATGTATCAAAATTCTCAGCTGATATACCGCTCGCTGTATAATTACTTCAGTATGACTACGATATATTGTTCAGATTATCACCCTATATTCGGCATATTTTGAGTACCATTAATGACTATGTTATAATATATTTGCCGCAAGCACTTTACCTATTAATACCGAGATATATGTAAATATTGGCAACACAGGATTTACCTCTTAATACCAGATACTGATTTGCTATTGTGTATCAAAACTCTCAGCTAATATGCCGCTCGCTGTATAATTACTTCAGTATAACTACAACATATTGTTCAGAGTATCACCCTATATTCAGCATATTTTAAATACCATTATTGACTATATAATTCAACGTTATATTTCAACATGACTGGAGAGCAAGTTAAAAAAGAAAAAAAAACTCCAGAGAAACAACCAAATTCTCTAATGTTTTAAAGAGATGACCCCATGAGATGGAGTCAAATGTCTTTTCTAAGGTAAGAATAGCCAGATCTTGTGAAAGATTTTCTTTTTTCCCTTGTTCTAGATTGCAAGAAAAGTCCAGAAAGGTAACCACTTTACGTATGTTTTTTTTGTGGAGGTCCTGGACTTCATAAATCCAGTCTGATCCGAATGAATAAGATTACTCAATGGGGAGGAAAGTCTAGCAGCAATAATAGCTGTTAAAATTGTATAGTTTGTATTAAGGACTAATATGGGCCTGTAGGAGACCTGGTAACCCTGCAGAAAATGGCTTTTCTTAAAACCTAAATCTTGTGGGCAGTTTGAAGTTTTAACTGTGGGGGGAGTTAGAAACACAAATACACAGTACTTAATAAGGATTTTATTTAAGTTAAGATGCATATGGTGTGTATTATACATACATGGCTAAATCTAATACATTTATACTCTAACTAATATTAGCTATTAGCTAGATTTAGAGTTTGGCGTTAGCTGTCAAAACCAGCGTTAGAGGCTCCTAACGCTGGTTTTGGGCTACCGCTGGTATTTAGAGTCAGTCAGGAAAGGGTCTAACGCTCACTTTGCAGCCGCGACTTTTCCATACCGCAGATCCCCCTACGCCATTTGCGTATCCTATCTTTTCAATGGGATCTTTCTAACGCCGGTATTTAGAGTCGTGGCTGAAGTGAGCATTAGAAATCTAACGACAAAACTCCAGCCGCAGAAAAAAGTCAGGAGTTAAGAGCTTTCTGGGCTAACGCCGGTTCATAAAGCTCTTAACTACTGTGCTCTAAAGTACACTAACACCCATAAACTACCTATGTACCCCTAAACCGAGGCCCCCCCACATCGCAGCCACTCTAATAAAAAAATGTAACCCCTAATATGCCGACCGCACACCGCCGCAACCTATGTTATCCCTATGTACCCCTAATCTGCTGCCCCTAATACCCCCGACACCTACATAATATTTATTAACCCCTAATCTGCCGCCCCGCTATCGCTGACACCTGCATCTTTTTTTTTTAACCCCTAATCTGCCGCTCCGTACACCGCCGCAACCTACATTATACCTATGTACCTCTAATCTGCTGCCCCTAACACAGCCGACCCCTATATTATATTTATTAACCCCTAATCTGCAGCCCCCAATGTCGCCTCCACCTACCTACAATTATTAACCCCTAATCTGCCGACCGGACCACACCGCTACTATAATAAATGTATTAACCCCTAAAGCTAAGTCTAACCCTAACACTAACACCCCCCTAACTTAAATATAATTTAAATCTAACGAAATAAATTAACTCTTATTAAATAAATTATTCCTATTTAAAGCTAAATACTTACCTGTAAAATAAACCCTAATATAGCTACAATATAAATTATAATTATATTGTAGCTATTTTAGGATTAATATTTATTTTACAGGCAACTTTGTAATTATTTTAACCAGGTACAATAGCTATTAAATAGTTAATAACTATTTAATAGTTACCTAGTTAAAATAATTACAAAATTACCTGTAAAATAAATCCTAACCTAAGTTACAATTAAACCTAACACAACACTATCAATAAATAAATTAAATAAACTACCTACAATTATCTACAATTAAACCTAACACTACACTATCAATAAATAAATTAACTACCTACAATTATCTACAATTAAACCTTACACTACACTATCAATAAATTAATTAAATAAAATACCTACAAATAAATACAATGAAATAAACTAACTAAAGTAAAAAAAATAAAAAAGAACTAAGTTACAAAAAATAAAAAAATATTTACAAACATTAGAAAAATATTACAACAATTTTAAACTAATTACACCTACTCTAAGCCCCTTAATAAAATAACAAAGACCCCCAAAATAAAAAAATGCCCTACCCTATTCTAAAATTAAAATAGAAAAGCTCTTTTACCTTACCAGCCCTGAAAAGGGCCCTTTGCGGGGCATGCCCCAAAGAATTCAGCTCTTTTGCCTGTAAAAAAAAACATACAATACCCCCCCAACATTACAACCCACCACCCACATACCCCTAATCTAACCCAAACCCCCCTTAAATAAACCTAACACTAAGCCCCTGAAGATCTCCTTACCTTGTCTTCACCACACCGGGTTCACCGATCGATCCAGAAGAGCCTCCGATGTCTTGATCCAAGCCCAAGCGGGTGGCTGAAGATGTCCATGATCCGGCTGAAGTCTTCATCCAATCGGGAGCTGAAGAGGTCCATGATCCGACTGAAGTCTGCTATCAAGCGGCATCTTCAATCTTCTTTCTTCCGGACATCTTCACCCCCCCGCTTGGGCTTGGTATTGTATTTAATTAATTTATTGATAGTGTAGTGTTAGGTTTAATTGTAGATAATTGTAGGTAGTTTATTTAATTTATTTATTGATAGTGTAGTGTTAGGTTTAATTGTAGATAATTGTAGGTAGTTTATTTAATTTATTTATTGATAGTGTTGTGTTAGGTTTCATTGTAACTTAGGTTAGTATTTATTTTACAGGTAATTTTGTAATTATTGTAACTAGGTAGCTATTAAATAGTTATTAACTATTTAATAGCTATTGTACCTGGTTAAAATAAATACAAAGTTGCCTGTAAAATAAATATTAATCCTAAAATAGCTACAATATAATTATAATTTATATTGTAGCTATATTAGGATTTATTTTACAGGTAAGTATTTAGCTTTAAATAGGAATAATTTATTTAATAAGAGTTAATTTATTTAGTTAGATTTAAATTATATTTAACTTAGGGGGTGTTAGTGTTAGGGTTAGACTTAGCTTTAGGGGTTAATACATTTATTAGAGTAGCGGTGCGGTCCGGTCGGCAGATTAGGGGTTAATTATTGTAGGTAGGTGGAGGCGACGTTGGGGGCGGCAGATTAGGGGTTAATAAATATAATATAGGGGTCGGCGGTGTTAGGGGCAGCAGATAAGGGGTACATAGGGATAACGTAGGTTGCGGCGGTGTACGGAGCGGCAGATTAGGGGTTAATAATAATATGCAGGGGTCAGCGATAGCGGGGGCGGCAGATTAGGGGTTAATAAGTGTAAGGTTAGGGGTGTTTAGACTCGGGGTACATGTTAGGGTGTTAGAAGTGTCTCCCCATAGGAAACCATGGGGCTGCAGTAGGAGCTTAACGCTGCTTTTTTGCAGGTGTTAGGTTTTTTTTCAGCTCAAACACCCCTATTGTTTCCTATGGGGGAATCGTGCATGAGCATGTTTTTGAAGCTGGCCACGTCCGTAAGCACCGCTGGTATAGAGAGTTGCAGTGGCGGTAAATATGCTCTACGCTCCCTTTTTTGGAGCCTAACGCAGCCCTTCTGTGAACTCTAAATACCAGCAGTATTTAAAAGGTGCAGGGAAAAAAAAGCATGCGTAGCTAACGCACCCCTTTGGCCGCAGAACTCTAAATCTAGCCGTATGTTTCTTCTTCAGTGACAGCAGCTCACACAGATGTGATCCTCTAAGTATACTGTATGTAATATAGCCGTGTGTGTCACTTGACTGCATCATGAGCATGTGACTTCTGTGCCCCTGCCTGCATTGTGAGTTACAATATGGCAGCTTACATAGGAGAATCCAGCAGTGGATCAGTGCTGTACTTTAAAACAATATCCTTCAACAGTTTGGGGTAAGAGGAGCATATAAAATAGTCATCAGTGATTATTTTATTTTTATTATGTAAGAAAAAATAGATTTTAGGGATTATTAGAAGACAGGTGTTTAGTGTCCCTTTAAGATCAGACCCACTAACACTAAACAGTTACTGGCAGACTCATACTCTAACTCCTCAGGTTCGTCTTCTAAAGTTGAAGTACTTTATGATGATTAGGAGTAAATTACTGATCAAGATATTGATTCTTCCTTCTTTACGTTTAAGATTGAACATCTTCAAACTCTTTTAAGGAGGTGTTATGTACCATAGAGGGACATGACCCTATGCCTTTTAATTTTTTTTTATTAAAACAACTGGATTTAATTTTCAAACTATCTGTCAAGATTCCAGAGTTTTTTTGGGGGTGGCGACCAAAGATGGCCGCATATCACGGAGCTCTGATGCCATGAGAAGTCTAAGAGCTCCTTCAGTGGCACTCCTTGCCTACATTTTGATGCACATGGACCGTGGAAGGCGAGTCCACTGCTGGAAGTCTTCAAATATATATATATGCTGGTACAGTGAGGTAAAAAATTATTTGATCCCCTGCTAATTTTGTACATTTGCCCACTGACAAATAAATGATAATTTTAATGGTAGGTTTATTTGAACAGTAAGAGACAAAATTACAACAAAATATCCAGAAAAACGCATTTAAAAAAAGTAATACATTGCTTTGCATTTTAATGAGCGAAATAAGTATTTGACCACTTTGCAAAACATGACTTAGTACTTGGTGGCAAAATCCGTGTTGGCAATAACAGAGGTCAGATGTTTCTTGTAGTTGGCCACCAGATTTGCACACATCACAGGAGGGATTTTGCCCCACTCCTCTTTGCAGATCCTCTGGAAGTCATTAATGTTTTGAGGCTGACATTTGGCAACTCGAACCTTCAGCTCCCTCCATAGATTTTGTATGGGATTAAGGTCTGGAGACTGGCTAGGCCACTCCAGGACCTTAATGTGCTTCTTCTTGAGCCACTTCTTTGTTGCCTTGGCCTTGTGTTTTGGGTCATTATCGTGTTGGAATACCCATCCACGACCCATTTTCAATGCCCTGGCTGAGGGAAGGAGGTTCTCACCCAAGATTTGACGGTACATCCTTTTGATGCGGTGAATTTGTCCTGCCCCCTTAGCAGAAAAACACCCTCAAAGCATAATGTTTCCACCTCCATGTTTGATGGCAGGTATGGTGTTATTGAGGTCATAGGCAGCATTCCTCCTCCTCCAAACACGGCGAGTTGAGTTGATGCCAAATAGTTTGATTTTGGTCTCATCTGACCACAACACTTTTACCCAGTTTTCCTCTGAATCATTCAGATGTTCATTGGCAAGATTTCAGACGGGCCTGTATATGTGCTTTATTGAGCAGGGGGACCTTGCTTGTGCTGCAGGATTTCAGTCCTTCACAGCGTAGTTTTACCAATTGTTTTCATGGTGACTATGGTCCCAGCTGCCTTGAGATCATTGACAAGATCCTCCCATGTAGTTCTGAGCTGATTCCTCACTGTTTTCATGATCATTGAAACTCAACAAGGTGAGCCCCAGACCGAGGGAGATTGACCGTTATTTTGTGTTTCTTCCATTTGCGAATAATCTCACCAACTGTTGACACCTTCTCACCAAGCTGCTTGGAGATGGTCTTGTATCCCATTCCAGCCTTGTGTAGGTCTACAATATTGTCCCTGACATCCTTGGACAGCTCTTTGGTCTTGGCCATGGTGGAGAGTTTGGAATCTGATTGATTGATTGCTTCTGTGGACAGGTGTCTTTTAAACAGGTAACAAGCTGAGATTAGGAGCACGCCATTTTAGAGAGTGCTCCTTATCTCTGCGCGTTACCTCTATAAAAGACAATCTTGCTGATTGATAGGGGATCAAATACTTATTTCACTGATTAGACTGATCCTTTCTTTGTCAGTCAGCAAATGTACAAAATCAGCAGGGGATCAAATATTTTTTTACCTCACTGTATGCTGCAAACATTCCTTTTTCTATTTAAAGTCCCCTTGTCTTTTTGAACTCTGCATTTATAATCACACTTTCTAGCCCTTACCTCTGTGACTACCATCCTAAGGTGCTGTTTAATCCTCTGTAGAAAATTAAAATGAACAATAAGGGTCCATCAATACTATAATATTTATATAAAGGACATCTCCTTTTTTATAACAACAGAAGTTCTTTATGAATACCTAGCGCTTGCAGTCTCGCCTGTGCTTGTTATGTAACTTTTTTTGCATGAGTGCAGCATTTAACCCTTACTCTTCATACTGTTTGCCCACAGAGAGATATTATATACACAATAATTAAAATATGTCCTCTAAAATGCACTTTTGTATTGCTGAGGAGAATAATATTTTTCTTTTTTTCAACTCTCAGACCTTTTGACAAGCTACTCTACCAAGATACCACTAGACCAGGGCCTAAAAATGCCAACCACCCAGAGATTTCATCACCCACTACTTGTGTAGTTCTGATAAGGAAAACATACAATCCATGACAAGAAATAAACTGAACTTTCAGTTCCAAAACAACTGGATACAAATATTTTCAGGTCTCTCCTTTTTCAAGCTTCTACATTGAAAATAACTTTCCCCACTGACCAACCTCCTTAGAGATAAGAAAATTCAGTATCGTTGGAACTTTACATTTGCTTTATTTATCTGTTCTCCACATAGGGAAGAGACTACTATGCAAATCTCCCCCAGAGATCCCAAATTTTTGCTCAATGCTTGGGATATCATTACCCTAACCCTCAGAACCCAAACCCTCCCTTGTACCCTATCACTTCCCTTTCCTTATCCTATACTAGTGGTGCACATCTTCACTGGTCTCACAATTCGATTACGATTATCATGTCAACGATTCGATTCTACGATGCATCACGATTAGTTCCCTAATTATGCCCATGATTTAACAACAGTATTTCTTTAGAACAGTAAATACTAAATGGCATCAAACTGAAGTAGTAGTGTAAGTGCAATGCACGCAGTGTACTTCTTCAATAAAAGAAAAAATTTAAATGTATATATAGTATACACTAGTAAAACATTAACATAAATACATGTCTAAATAAACATTAAATTAAAACCAAAATAGATAGGTCAAACTTACCACCATTATAATTACCATTATTATTTGTGTGAAAATGGTCATCCTCAGAAAACAAAACATAAATCCCTTATATGCGGTACAATAAATTACAGGTGTGCTGTAAACAACATCTACAAAACAGAGCACTTCCTCCTGACTAGCAAACATCACAGTGAATCTGGAACACACACACAGTAGTAGTACTAGACAGTTAAAACAAGTAGCATTGAACTACTAGTTTCTTGATTATCTTTATGGGATCACAAATATTTACACCTAGATTACGAATTTTGCGTTAGCCTTAAAAAGCAGCGTAGAGAGGTCCCAATGCTGCTTTTTAACTCCCGCTGGTATTACGAGTCTGGCAGGTACAGGTGTACCGCTCACTTTTTTCCGCGACTCGAGCATACCGCAAATCCACTTACGTCAATTGCGTATCCTATCTTTTTAATGGGATTTGCATAACGCCGGTATTACGAGTCTTGGAAAAAGTGAGCGGTACACCCTCTCCTGTCAAGACTCCTACCGCATTTAAAAGTCAGTAGTTAAGAGTTTTATGGGCTAACACCGTAACATAAAACTCTTAACTAAAGTTCACTAACACCCATAAACTACCTATTAACCCCTAAACCAAGGCCCCCCCCACATCACAAACACTTAAATAATTTTTTTAACTCCTAATCTGCCAACCGGACATCGCCACCACTATAATAAATATATTAACCCCTAAACCACCGCACTCCCGCCTCGCAAACACTAGTTACATTTTATTAACCCCTAATCTGCCATCCCTAACATCGCCGACACCTACCTACATTTATTAACCCCTAATCTGCTGCCCCCAACGTCGCCACAACTATATTAAATATATCACCCCCTAAACCTAAGTCTAACCCTAACCCTAACACCCCCCTAACTTAAATATAATTTAAAATAATGTAAATAAAATTACTACAATTAACTAAATTATTCCTATTTAAAAATAAATACTTACTTATAAAATAAACCTTAAGATAGCTACAATATAACTAATAGTTACATTGTATCTATCTTAGGATTTATTTTTATTTTACAGGCAACTTTGTATTTATTTTAACTAGGTAGAATAGTTATTAAATAGTTATTAACTATTTAATAACTTCCTAGTTAAAATAAATACAAATATACCTGTAAAATAAATCCTAACCTAAGTTACAATTACACCTAACACTACACTATCATTAAATAAATTACCTAAATTAACTACAATTAATTACAATTAAATGAAATAAACTAAATTATGAAAAAAAACACCACTAAATTACAGAAAAAAAAATAAAATAATATTTTTTTTTTAAAACTAATTACACCTAATCTAATCCCCCTAATAAAATAAAAAAGCCCCCCAAAATAATAAAAATCCTTACCCTATACTAAATTACAAATAGCCCTTATAAGGGCTTTTTGCAGGGCATTGCGCTAAAGTAATCATCTCTTTTAGCAGTCAAAAAAAAGACAATACCCCCCAACATTACAACCCACCACCCACACACCCAACCCTACTCTAAAATCCACCCAATCCCCCCTTAATAAAACCTAACACTAACCCCCTGAAGATCACCCTACCTTGAGACGTCTTCACCCAACCGGGCAGAAGTGGTCCTCCAGAGGGTCCGAAGTCTTCATCCTATCTGGGCAGAAGAGGTCCTCCAGACGGGCAGAAGTCTTCATCCAGGCGGCATCTTCTATCTTCATCCATCCGGAGCGGAGCGGGTCCATCTTCAAGACATCCGACGCGGAGCATCCTCTTGCTTCCGATGACTAACACTAAATGACGGTACCTTTAAGTGACGTCATCCAAGATAGAATTCTATCAGCCAATCGGAATTAAGGTAGAAAAAATCCTATTGGCTGACCATATCAGCCAATACGATTGAAGTTCAATCCTATTGGCTGATTGGATTTTTTTTCGTAATTTTGTTTATTTAATTTAATTGTAATTAATTGTAGTTAATTTAGGTAATTTATTTAATGATAGTGTAGTATTTGGTGTAATTGTAACTTAGGTTATGATTTATTTTACAGGTATATTTGTATTTATTTTAACTAGGAAGCTATTAAATAGTTAATAACTATTTAATAACTATTTTACCTAGTTAAAATAAATACAAAGTTGCCTGTAAAATAAAAATAAACCATAAGATAGATACAATGTAACTATTAGTTATATTGTAGCTATCTTGTGGTTTATTTTATAGGTAAGTATTTAGTTTTGGAATAATTTATTTAATAATAGTATTTTTATTTAGATTTATTTAGGATTAGGGTTAGACTTAGGTTTAGGGGTTAATAACTTTATTATAGTGGCGGCGATGGGGGTGGCAGATTAGGGGTTAATAATTGTAGGTAGGTTGCAACGACATTGGGGGCAGCAGAATAGGGGTTAATAACTATAATGTAGGTGTCAGCAATGTTGGGGGCAGCAGATTAGGGGTTCATAAGTATAATGTAGATGGCGGCGGTGTCTGGAGCGGCAGATTAGGGATTAATAATATAATGCAGGTATCGGCGATGTTGGGGGTGGCAGATTAGGGGTTAATAAGTGTAAGATTAGGGGTGTTTAGACTTGGGGTTCATGTTAGGGTGTTAGGTGTAGACATAAAAAGTATTTTCCCATAGGAATCAATGGGGCTGCGTTAGGAGCTGAACGCTGCTTTTTTGCAGGTGTTAGACTTTTTTCAGCCGAATCAGCCCCATTGATTCCTATGGGGAAATCGTGCACGAGCACGTTTTACCTGCTCACCGCTACCGTAAGCAGCGCTGGTATTGAGGTGAGATGTGGAGCAAAGTTTTGCTCTCCAATCACTTTTTTGCGGCTAACGCCAGGTTTAAAAAAAAAACTGTAATACCAGCGTTGTTTGTAGGTGAGCGGTGAGCATAAACTGTGCGTTAGCCCCGCAAGCCTTATCGACAAAAACTCGTAATCTAGGCGATAGTTACTTAGTGTTACAGCAGTACACACACACAACACACACATAAACAATAAAAAAAAAACAACAACACAGACATCATCAATCATAGGAGTGAATCATGTGGAAGAAAGGGTGACATGCACATGAGGTGTGTGTATGGTTTCTTTTTGTATTGTGTTGTGTGTGACTGTGTGTGTGTGTGCTGCTGTGCACTGTAGTATATTTGTGATCCAATAAAGATTTACTCAAGGTTTAAAGCTTCAATTTACGATTTATTCTGTCAAGGCTTTTCCTTCCTCTCTAATAGTGGTTTGGCATCAGTTGCCTGGAGTACACGTTTAGGATTTATTTGGTACAGGCGCTGAGGCGGGTGGTGGTTAAACGTTAACTGGTTAACCCCTACAGATCTGCCTGGATGGATGGCATGGGATGTTATCTTAAAGGGTCTATTTAAAATAGACACTTTTTATTTTGAATAATTCCTTATGCAATATGTACTGCATTACAAACAATACAATAAATTACTGGTGTGCTGTAAACAATAACACAACAGCTACAAAACAGAGCACTTCCTGACTAGCAAACATCACACAGTGAATCTGGAACACAAAGTAGTAGAAGTACTAATAGACATTACAACAAGTAGCAACTACTAGATTAACTTGATTATCTTTATGGGATCACAAATATATAGTTACACAACACACACACAAATATATAGTTATACAACACACACACAAACACACACACACAAACACACAAAAATATATAGTTACACAACACACACACACACATATATATAGTTACACAACACACACACAAACAATACAAAAAAAAACACACACATCATAGAGAGTGAATCATGGTGAAGAAAGGGTGGCATGCACATGAAGTGTGCTCAGTTGTGTGTTGTTTCTTTTGTGTTGTTTGTCTGTGTGTGACAGTGGCGTGGTTGTGTAGTATATTTGTGATCCAACAAAGATTTACTCAAGGTTTTAAGCTTCAATTTGCAAAAGGCTATAAGAAAAGCTATAACAAATATAAAATAACTTAACAACTGGACTGGAGTGTGGGCACTGGGGCACACAGCACTTCCTGGATGTGCCAAAAATCGTTAAATATTAATAAACATGAATCACTGCCCAGAATTATAGAATATGTAGGTTTTTCTGTAAGAACACTAGTTGATCCACATGCTCTGGTTTTTGAGGGTGCTTCTTTTTGCTGTTACCATATCTCCTGCAGTGGAGAAAACCCACTCTGCAGACACGCTTGTGCTTGGGATACACAAGTATCGCTTTGACAGCTGAGAGAGGAGGAGAAATATGACCTCATGTACATGCCACCAGTTCAAAGGGTCTTCAGTGAGAGGCAGAGATGGGGCTTTACAATATTTCTCTATTTCCTCTTCAGCCTTGGAATAGTGGGTCGTGGTTTCTATTGCACCTTCAGTGTCAGTGAAAGACTGTCCCAGTAAAGTCATGAGCAGCGATGTGGACTTTCTTTTGGGAGGAGAAGGGCTATCCTCGATAGGTGTTTCTTCTTCCAGAGTTTATTTTCCCTCAGGCGCTTCATCCACGTTTGTCCTCCTAGGTGTAACTGTAGTACACTCAATCTGTGTTTGAACAAAAGAATAGAAAATAGCATTATTACCTCTAGCATCCAGATATGTGCTCAGTCATGCAACAGCTCACATCTATTCGGAGGAGTAAAGTTGACCGTGGCGCTGGCGTTTAGAACTGTCTTAGACTCTTCTGTATACATTATCTCCAATCTCTCCTCCTCTATGAGAATAAAAGGCAGTCCATTAAATTGAGGATCCAGGGCAGATGCTGTATAAAGTATCTTCTTCTCTGCCTCACTGCTGTACCTCTTCAGGAGATCTGTTTTGAAGGCATTCTTGATCTCATGGATAATGGGTGTGTCTCCCATGGTGTCTGTCATGTTCTGGAGCAGTTAAGCATTTAGAGGGGCAATGAGAGATACTGTTGGATTGCGCTCTTCTGACTTCAGCATGGTTGCATCCTTCATTGGCTTTAATGCACTCAAAGCATCCTCTGCATTTGACACATCTGTTTCGTTGAGAGTGCAGAGATCTGACTCATTTTTCTGACTTCTGGAGACAGCAATGTGGCACAGATTGCAGAATGTTGTTCTAAGAATCTCTCGACCATGTCATATGAGCTGTTCCACATTGTTATCACATCAATTAGTAGCATATGATTCTTCAAGCCAAGACATTTCTGTTTCTCTTTCAGACAGTGGTTCGCTGTAGTGCTGTGGTGAAAACATTTTGATATTCGTCGCACTCTGCTCAGAAGCCTGGAGAGCGTGGTCACTTTCAACGCACGCTGGGACGCGAGATTCATCGTATGGGCAAAGCATTTTACATGAGGGAATTTTACGATTTGAGCTGCAACAATCATGTTCGACGCGTTGTCGGTCACAAGCACTACAGATTAATCTGACAGCTGTCATTCTTCCACAACACAGTAGCTCTGCCAGATGAGCACCCGTGTGAGACTCATAAACGATTCTCATTTGAAGAACATGTGACAAGATCTGCCGGTCCTTGCTAATGTAATGTGCAGTTACTGTAACATAAGACTCCGTTGTGACTGAAGTCCATGAATCACACGTTATTGCGACTCAACTGGCTTGGCTCATTGATGCAATTATCTGAGCTTTGGTTTTATGGTAGAGTGCAGGTATTGTCAGGGTGCCAGGAATCAGACTGAGACGAGAAGTGCAAAAATAATCACACCTTTATTAATAGCAAAAAATAATAAAAAGTCCACAAGTCAAATAACAAGCCAGGAATCAAAAACCAGAGCTGGAAGTCAGACGAGTCGAGTCAGGAGCCAAAGCGAATAGTCAGACGAGCCGAGTCAAGAGCCACAGCGAGTAGTCAGATGAGCCGGAATCAGGAACAAGGAAAACAGCAGAGTCAGGAACAAGCCAGGGATCAGGAACCAGGAGGGACGTCAGACAGCCAGGTAATATACAGGAGCTCTCACAAACAGGTCTGAGACAACGCAAGGGCAAAGCATAGTGAACAGAGGCCCTTTAAATAACAAGTGAAGACATCACAATTCTGAGACTGCATCCTGTCTCACACGGATGATGTACACCAGTCTGGCCATAAAAGGAAGTGCAGGAAATGAGCAGCATCACACAGTATGCACTAAAGTCAGCAAGAGAGGTGAGTAAAATGGCTGCCAGCAGCACATGGCAAACAAAACAGGTAAAACCCTGACAGTACTCTCCCCTCAACGACCCCTCCCCCGCAGGAGGACAAAAGGCTTATTGGGGAAACGGGCATGGAAGGCACGGAGGAGGGCGGGAGCATGAACATCAGAGAAGGGAACCCATGAACACTCCTCCGGACCATAGCCCCTCCAGTGAACCAAATACTGTACGCAGCCCCTGAACATACAAGAGTCAATAATGCTGCTGACCTCATACTCCTCATGGTTGTCAACAAAGATAGGACAGGGATGAGGCAACACAGTGGTAAACCGATTACAAACCAATGGTTTCAAGAGGGAGACATGAAAAACATTGGAGATGCGCATTGCAGGTGGAAGGTCAAGAGCATAAGCCAAAGGATTGACCCGTCGGAGTATTCGAAAAGGACCAACATAACGGGGAGACAGTTTATTGGAAGGCACACAAAGGTTCAAGTTGCGGGAGGACAGCCAAACTCTCTCACCAACCTGGTAGGAAGGCACGGGAAGACGCCTACGATCAGCCTGGAACTTTTGACGCTGCATAGAACGATGAAGGCAATCCTGAATCTGCACCCACGTGGAACGGACTTGCCAGAGCTGCTCCTCCAAAGCCGGAATACCCTGAGACATGAATGAATCGGGCAACAAGGATGGTTGAAACGCATAATTCGCCATGAACGGGGATAACTTGGAGGAAGCATTAATAGCACTATTACGAGCAAACTCTGCCCAAGGTAACAGTTCAGACCAATTATTGTGGTGATCTGAGACATAGCAACGGAGGAACTGTTCCAGAGCTTGATTAGACTGTTCCGCAGTCCCATTGGATTGAGGGTGATATGCAGAGGAGAAGGAAATCTGGATCCCCATTTGAGCACAAAAGGAACGCCAAAATCTGGAGACAAACTGGCTACAACACTATCTCCTTGGGTAACCCATGTAAACCGAAGACCTCCCGGGCAAAAATTGAAGCAAGCTCCTGATCGGTAGGCAACTTCTTCAAGGGAATGCAATGTGACATTTTAGAAAAACGGTCAACCACCATAAGGATAACAGTATTGCTATTGGAAACAGGGAACTCGACAATGAAGTCCATGGAAAGATGTGTCCAAGGACGCTCACCATTAGCAATAGGTTGAAGAAGACCCGTAGGAAGACGTCAAGGAGTCTTATTCTGTGCACAAACTGAGCAGGAGGCAACATACGCAGCAACATCAGAATGAAGACCTGGCCACCAGAATTGTCGAGTGACAGACCAAATCATTTGGTTCTTGCCTGGGTGACCTGTGGCTTTAGGATAGTGGTAAGTGTGCAAAAGTTTAGTTCTAGGATTCTCAGGAACAAAACACTTACCACTAGGTTTCTCAGGAGGTGCATTGGTTTGTGCAGCCAGGATCTCCTCCCCCAAGGGAGAAGTCAAATTAGTACGTATGGTAGCCAAAACTGGAGTAGGTACAGACTCCTTGGACAGAGGTGAAAATTGTTGAGAGAGGGCATCAGCCCTAACATTCTTACTACCAGGCAGGTAGCAGACCACAAAATTAAACTGAGATATCTGGCCTGTCGGGGTGTAAAACATTTTGCTTCAGAAAGATAAGTTAAATTCTTGTGGTCAGTAAGAATGAGCACTGGCATGCTAGTACCCTCAAGAAAATGCCTCCATTCCTTGAGTGCCAAAATTATGGCCAGTAATTCCCTGTCGCCAATTTCATAAATGCTCTCCGCTGGAGACAATTTCTTAGAGAAGAAACCACACGGATGCAAGGAACCGTCAGGCGTAGGACGTTGAGACAAGAGGGCACCTACTCCAGTCTCAGATGCATCGACCTCAAGAACGAAAGGCAGGATAGGGTTAGGATGAGCCAGAACTGGAGCGGCAGCAAAGGCAGTCTTAAGACTATCAAAGGCCTTAATGGCAGTAGGTGACCAATGGAGTGGATCATTCTCTTTACGGGTCATGTCTGTGATAGGTTTGACCAAGGAAGAAAAGTTTTTAATAAACTTTCTATAGTAATCGGCGAACCCCAAAAAATGTTGAATAGACCGAAGACCAACTGGGCGAGGCCACTGCAGATAACTTGTCAGGATCCATGGAGAACCCTGCAACGGAGATAACATAACCTAGGAAGGTTACTTGAGTTTGATGGAACTCACAATTCTCGAGTTTATTAAACAGGCCGTTCTCACGTAGTCTCTGAAGAACCCGTGTAACATCAGAACGATGAGCCTCAAGTCTGGGTGAGTGTATGAGGATGTCGTCTAAGTACGCCACAATACACTGTTGCAACATATCTCATAGGACATCATTAATAAATTCCTGGAAAACAGCAGGAGCATTACATAGGCCAAAGGGCATTACAAGATACTCATAATGCCCGCTCCTGGTGTTAAATGCTGTTTTCCATTTGTGGCCCTCCTTGATCCTAACAAGATTTTACGCTCCTCTCAAATCAAGTTTAGTAAAGACCGTAGCTCCCTTGAGGCGGTCAAAGAGTTCCGTAATGAGCGGAATAGGGTAAGAATTCTTAACGGTAAGACAATTAAGACCCCTAAAACCACCCAAGGTCTGCCCCCGACAGAACCTTAGGTGTGAGCGTTTCCCGGCAGTGTAGGACAAGATTTCAAAAGGTGGCCCTGTAACCCACAATAGAGGCAGAGCCCCTCCCTCCTCCTAAAGGCCATCTCCGCCATGGAGAGATGCGTGAATCCCAACTGCATCAGCTCAGCAGTACCTGGTGACTCGGGACCAGGAGGCATGGGAGGAGAGGGAGGCATGGGTGGTAACGAACACGTAGGAGACAACGGAACAGGAGGCTTCCGCAAGTGTGCCTTGAAAGAGGGCCTCTCCCTTAGTCTGATGTCAATTACTTAGTCTGATGTCAATTAGGATAAAAAAAGACACCAATGCCTCGAGATCTTCAGGTAAATCTCTGGCAGCAACTTCGTCTTTAATCGCATCAGAGAGCCCATGAAAGAAGGCGGCAACAAGGGCTTCATTGTTCCAACCTACCTCTGCGGCAAGTGTACAGAACTCAATGGCATACTGAGCAACAGATCTTGTACCTTGCTGAATGGACATGAGTTGTTTAGCAGCAGAGGAGGAGCGAGCCGGAACATCAACTACCCTTCGAAAGGAGGCCACAAATTCATTGTAATTTGAAATCACAGGTTTATTTGTCTCCCACAAGGGATTAGCCCAGGCAAGAGCTGTGTCAGAGAGTAACGAGATGAGAAATCCCACCTTAGCTCTGTCAGAGGGAAACGCCTGAGGTAACATCTCAAAGTAAAAAATGCCCACCTGGTTCAAAAACCCCCTGCACTGATTAGGATCCCCTCCATATCGCTGAGGAAGAGGTGCAGAACTGGACATGCTCCTGGTAGGACTAGGTGCAGCAGCGGAAACAGGAGCAGCCATAACTTGCGGGACATTTTGGTCCAAATGTGCAGTGCAGCCGCAGGTGCTAGCACCTCAGAGTGAAAACGACTAACGTGGTTTCTCAAGTTAGTAGTACAGACATCCCAACTCTCCCGGAAGTTCCGGGAGTCTCCCGCATTGCTATAGCTGCTCCCTGACGCCCACAAGATAGATAAACTATCCCGGAAATCTGCAGCTGTCACATAAGCAAGTTTATGGGGAGAGAGTTTTCAGTAGAAAATTGCAAGATCAGCACACATTTCTCATAACGCAGTCTGCAGGATGGCAGCCAGCAAGTTGCTGTCACAGGGGTGGAGAGAATACTACAGTTATGTGAACATTATGCAATTTGGCAGGGTTTTCTTCAAACTTTCCACTATCTTGGTACAGTCCCACGTGCACACGCAGCCCTCTGTGTTGCTGTTTAAGCATTGCAAGATTTGCGAGCAGTATGGACAAGGGGGCTGGAGATTATGCAGGGTCACTGGGCTGGATTGGGGGCTTTTACAGATTTATCACAGACAAGAACGACTTCTGTAGGTCAGTAAGACCACATGTGTGTAATTATATATATGTGGTACACGTGTGCACTCGTAACTGCATAGAGCCCAAGCGGTTTGCTGATTTCTATTAGCATCGCTTTTAATTTGGAGCCACTCTATATAGTGGGGTTTTATCAGAAAGAACACAACACTTAAACACGTTGTTACACAAACGGTTACCATCATCTTTTTTTTTTTTTTTTGGTGGGGGGGGTTCCGAGGGGGGGGGGGTGTCCGGGGTGTCGGGGGGGGGGTAGGGGGGTCCTCCTGGAAATGGGTTTTTACAGGTTGGAATGTCTGGTAGTATTCCCTAAGTATTTAATTTTTGTGTGACAGGCTTTCCACACAGTGTGTGTCTTGTCCAATTCGTGCTTTCCAGTATGTTCATAAAATCCAAAATGTGCCCAGATGTTTGTTTTTAAAATGCTAGGTGCATTTTTTTATCTCTCGCTCTTTTTGGTCTCCTTTTGGCATTTTAGCATGCCACGTATGTGACTGATGATTTTCAACAAACTCTGTCAGTGTTAAAAAAACTTGTCAAGTATGTTAAAAAATGTTGCTTTAGCTTTGTTACCAATAACACACAGGGATTGGCAACTGCATTTGGCACCTTTTCTTTTATACTCAAGAGCACAATCAGCACATGCACTAAAGTGTCATAAAAATAAAAACATGTTGTTGAGAGATCTGTGCAAGTTGTGTGCACAGTCACTGTACATCACACTGTAAGTGCATATCCTAAAAGGGCTAATAAATTAAAAATAAAATAGATTGCATAAAAAATGCTTAAAAATTGCTGTGACAAGTAAGATTTTAAAATAATTTTCAAAAATAAGCAAAGGTGCAAAATAATGGTGCATAATATAGATTAGATACATCCATAAAAGGAATTGTGTGGGGCGAGTTAGAGCTGTACAATTCGGAAACTTAACAGAAAGGATTAATGGTGAGGCACTGCAGTATAAATTAAATTTGAAGGTAAAGTAATTAAAGTACACATTTGATATTGTGTCTATCCCAACTTGTTTTATGTCCCTTTAACAAAAATAACTTGCCCAATGCCCAGCCGGCTTTAACACATGGGGGCTGAATTATCAAGCTCAGAACGGAGAAAGACCGCTGCTCCATAACCTGTCCACCTGGTCTGAGGCGGCAGACAGACATTGCTGGAAATCAACCCAATCGAGAAACGATCTGGTTGATTGACACCCCTTGCTATCGGCCGATTGGCCGTGAAACTGCAGGGGGGCGGTATTGCACTAGCAGTTCACCAGAACGTATGCTTTCGGCATTTATCGATGTGCAGCAGACATGATCCGCAATATCGGATCATGTCCGCTCGCATCATGATAAATAGGCCCCATGGAGTTAAAAGGGGGTAGTGCCGATATAATGCCCTAAGACAACTGCGCCACTCATCACCAAAAATTACTCTCCCACTCGTGCTGTATTTATTTTCTCCTCCCCAAATTTGGCTGTAGTAATATTATCTTTCTAGCAAGCATGGTAGGCTAGGCGATAATGACGGGTTTTCTACACGGTCTGCATTATTGTGGACAACTGTATTTAATAATCTGCAGCAGGTATAATAAGTCATTTAGAGTGCATTAAGGGAAAACAAATTTACAGTACATTGTCCCTTTATGTAATACATGAGGTCAAGCAGTGTCTGGATCTCAGATTTGTACAATAATTTCCTTATGCACAGATTTTAAAGGGACAGTCAAGTCCAAAAAAACCCTTTCATGATTGAAATAGGGCATGTAATTTTCCAATTTACTTTTATCACCATAATTATAATTGAAGGAGGTGCTTCAAGGTCTAATTTCTTAGACCTTGAAGGCCGCCTCAAATCTAAATCCTTTTTGACAGTTTTTCACCACTAGATGGCCTTAGTTCATGTGTTTCATATAGATAACATTGAGCTCATGCACGTGAATTTACCAAGCAGTAAGCACTGATTGGTTAAAATGCAAGCCTGTCAAAAGAACTGAAATAAGGGCACAGTCTGCAGAATCTTAGAAACAAGGTAATTACACAGGTAAAAAGTGTATTATTATAACTGTGTTGGTTATGCAACACTGGGGAATGGGTAATCAAGGGATTATCTATCTTTTAAAAACAACAAAAAGTCTGGTGTTGACTGTCCCTTTAAGTATTGATCAATTCTGTTTTAAAGGGAAGTCTAACCAAATGTTTTTCTCTCATGATTTAGATAGTGTGTACATTTTTTTTTTTAAACTCTGTCTTTGTTGAAGAGGATACCTATGTAGGTAGTGTGGAGGTTACTAGACTCTAGAGCACTATAGGGCATCAGTTTTGCAAGAATAGTTTTAACAAATATATTTATTGCGCAAACTGTTCAAAAGTGTTTAAAGGATTCTTGAAAAACTACAGCCATATTGTGCCTTAGACATGTGCACATTAATTACCTATGTATGCTCTTAAAGGGATACTGTTTTGTCAGCACTAACTCATGCGCCACAACAAAGTTTGTGGTTTAGCACTAGGAGAGGGAGGACCAACACAAAATAGTAAAATAATAACAGTGTTTTATTATGATATTACATGTATTTACATACAGCAGATACTTTTAGTTTTAGTGGCATTGAATACAATGATATTACATTAACCCCGTAACGACCAAGGACGTACGCCACACGTCCTCAAAAAAAATACACTTAATGACCGAGGACGTGTGGCGTACGTCCTTGGTCTGGAAAGCAGCTGGAAGCGATCCTGCTCGCTTCCAGCTGCTTTCCGGTTATTGCAGTGATGCCTCGATATGGAGGCATCCTGCAATAACCCCCCTTGGCCATCCGATGCAGAGAGAGCCACTCTGTGGCCCTCTCTGCACCGGACATCGATGGCCGGTATCGTTGGTGGGTGGGAGCTTACGTGGGAGGCGGGTGGGCGGCCATCGATGCTCTGTATGGAGTGGAGGGGGGCGGGATCGGGGGCGGGACCCACGGGGGCGCGCACGGGAGCGCACGCGTGCACGGGGGTTGGTGGGCGGGCGCGTGCAGGGGGCGGGAGCGGGTGGGAACCGCTACACTACAGAAAAACATAAAGTAAAAAGTAAAAAAAAAAAAAGAAAGTTTAAACTTTAAAAATATAATCTAAGGGATCTGGAAGGGGTGGGGGGTTGGTCTTGGTGGGGGGGAAAGCTACACTACAGAAAAGGGCTTTTTTTTTTAATAAAAAGGCAAATTTTTTGCAAAACTGGGTACTGGCAGACAGCTGCCAGTACCCAAGATGGCACCCATTAAGGCAGAGGGGAAGGGTTAGAGAGCTGTTAGGTGGGGGATCAGTGAGGTTGGGTTCTAAGGGGGGATCATACACATCAGCATATGTATATATGCTTTTTTTTTTTTTTTTTTTTTTTAAAAAGGGCCAAATACCTTTTATTTTAGTACTTAAGATGGCGGGGACAATTGTGGGGTGGGGGAGGGAAGAGAACTGTTTGGGAGGGATCAGGGGGTCTGATGTTTCAGGTGGGAGGCTGAGCTCTACACTAAAGATAAAATTAACCCTGCAAGCTCCCTACAAGCTACATAATTAACCCCTTCACTGCTAGCCATAATACACGTGTGATGCGCAGCGGCATTTAGAGGCCTTCTAATTACCAAAAAGCAATGCCAAAGCCATATATGTCTGCTATTTCTGAACAAAGGGGATCCCAGAGAAGCATTTACAACCATTTGTGCCATAATTGCACAAGCTGTTTGTAAATAATTTCAGTGAGAAACCTAAAATTGAGAAAGATTTAACTTTTTTTTTAATTTGATCGCATTTGGCGGTGAAATGGTGGCATAAAATATACCAAAATTGGCCTAGATCAATACTTGGGGTTGTCTACTACACTACACTAAAGCTAAAACTATCCCAAAAAGCTCCCTACATGCTCCCTAATTAACCCCTTCACTGCTGGGCATAATACAAGTGTGGTGCGCAGTGGCATTTAGCGGCCTTCTAATTACCAAAAAGCAACGCCAAAGTCATATATGTCTGCTATTTCTGAACAAAGGGGATCCCAGATAAGAATTTACAACAATTTATGCCATAATTGCACAAGCTGTTTGTAAATAATTTAAGTTAGAAACCAAAAGTTTGTGAAAAAATTTGTGAAAAGTGAACGATTTTTTGTATTTGATTGCATTTGGCGGTGAAATGGTGGCATGAAATATACCAAAATGGGCCTAGATCAATACTTTGGGTTGTCTACTAAAACAAAATATATACATGTCAAGGGATATTCAGAGATTCCTGAAAGATATCAGTGTTCTAATGTAACTAGCGCTAATTTTGAAAAGAAATGGTTTGGAAATAGCAAAGTGCTACTTGTATTTATGGCCCTATAGTTTACAAAAAAAGCAAAGAACATGTAAACATTGGGTATTTCTAAATTCAGGACAAAATTTAGAAACTATTTAGCATGGGTGTTTTTTTGTGGTTGTAGATGTGTAACAGATTTTGGGGGTCAAAGTTAGAAAAAGTGTGTTTTTTTCCATTTTTTCCTCATATTTTATAATTTTTTTTATAGTAAATTATAAGATATGATGAAAATAATGGTATCTTTAGAAAGTCCATTTAATGGCGAGAAAAACGGTATATAATATGTGTGGGTACAGTAAATGAGTAAGAGGAAAATTACAGCTAAACACAAACACCTCAAAAATGTAAAAATAGCCTTGGTCCCAAACGGACAGAAAATGGAAAAGTGCTGTGGTCATTAAGGGGTTAAAGGGACAGTCAAGTCCAAAAAAAACTTTCATGATTGAAATAGGGCATGTAATTTTAAACAACTTTCCAATTTACTTTTATCACCAATTTTGCTTTGTTCTCTTGGTATTCTTAGTTGAAAGCTAAACCTAGGAGGTTCATATGCTAATTTCTTAGACCTTGAAGGCGGCCTCTAATTTGAATGCATTTTGACCACTAGAGGGCGTTAGTTCATGTGTTTCATATAGATAATATTGAGCTCATGCATGTGAATTTACCGAGGAGTGAGCACTGATTGGCTAAAATGCAAGTCTGACCTAAGAACTGAAATAAGAACTGAAATAAGGTGGGCAGTTTGCAGAGACTTAGATACAAGGTAATCACAGAGGTAAAAAGTGTATTATTGTAACTGTGTTAGTTATGCAAAACTGGGGAATGGGTAATAAAGGGATTATCTATCTTTTTAAACAACAAAAATTCTAGGGTTGACTGTCCCTTTAAGCAATGTAAAACAATGTTGCAAATTAAAACACAATCAATATACTTAGGAGTATGGATCTCACTGTACAATAACAAGGTCAATCCAC
Source organism: Bombina bombina (assembly GCF_027579735.1). Classification (NCBI taxonomy): domain Eukaryota; kingdom Metazoa; phylum Chordata; class Amphibia; order Anura; family Bombinatoridae; genus Bombina; species Bombina bombina. The sequence continues at coordinate 1,187,727,198 of NC_069501.1, read as the reverse complement.
AGTACAGCAGCCTGGAGTGATCTTATTCTCATAGTCTCAATGATATGTTTCAACAGCAATTCCCCAAATGAAATGTATACAACAAGATGGAACCCAATGCACTCTCAAGTCTCCCTAACCAAAGTTCTCCTAATTAAACTTGCTGTATTTAGTAGGCGTGTTTAAAAGTGTACTACAATTCTGCAAGGCTAATGGACCTCTCAGTATCAAACACTATCTTCCCCTGGAATGCAGGATACAGACCATTCTTCTAAGATTCTACTATACTTAAAGGGACACTGAGCCCAAATTATTTATTTTGTGATTCAGATGGAGCATGCAATTTTAAGCAACTTTCTAATTTACTCCTATTATCAATTTTTCTTCGTTCTCTTGCTGTCTTTATTTGTAAAAAAAAAGGCATCTAAGCTAAGGAGCCAGCCTTTTTTGGTTCAGTGCCCTGGACAGCACTTGTTTATTAGTGGAATTTATCCACCAATCAGCAAGAACAACCCAGGATCACCAAAAATGGATGGCATCTAAACTTACATTTTTGATTTTCAAATAAAGATTCCAATAGAATGAAGAAAATTTGATAATAGGAGTAAATTAGAAAGTTGCTTAAAATTGCATTTTCTATCTGAATCACGAAATAAAAAATTTGGGTTCAGTGTAATGGTTGGGCCTTTGCGACCAGTGAAAAAACCTTTGAAATCCTCACCCCTTTTCTCTTGTAGCTGTTGCTGCTCCTCTCTCTCTATAAAATAAAAATTAAACACAAATTAAATTAAAAGAACCATATTAGGCCTACTTTAAAAGGGACAGTTAACATCAACAGCACCAGTATTTTGTTGTTTTAAAGGATGAATAATGCCTTTAAAAATCCATTCCCCATTTCCCCCACAGTTTTGCATATATAACCAACACAGTTATAATAATAATATACGTTTTACCTCTGTGTGATTAATACCTGGCTGTATCAAACAGGCCCATTTATCAAGCTCCGTACGGAGCTTGAAGGGCCGTGTTTCTGGCGAGTCTGAAGACTCGCCAGAAACACAACCTATGAAGCAGCGGTCTAAAGACCGCTGCTCCATAACCCTGTCAGCCTGCTCTGAACAGGCGGACAGGAATCGCCGGACATCAACCCGATCGAATACGATCGGGTTGATTGACAGCTCCCTGCTGGCGGCCGATTGTGAGCTGCTGGTGCAATGTTAAATGCTCTCCGCATTTAGCGAGGTCTTGCGGACCTGATCCGCAGTGTCGGATCAGGTCCACAAGCCCTTTGATAAATGGGCCTGTAAGCCTCTGGCTCTGCAAACTGCCCTCTTATTTCAGTACTGCTTTGACAGACTTGCATTTTAGTCAATCAGTGCAGTCACTCCTCGGAAAATTCACATGCATGAGACCATGAGCTCAATGTTATCTATATGAAACACATGAACTAAATTACTAACACCCTCTAGTCTAGTCGACTCGACTACTAGTCGTGAAAAACTTTCAGATTAGAGAGACGGCCTTCAAGGTCTAAGAAATTAGCATATGAACCTCCGAGTCCTAGGTTAATCTTTAGCTTTCAACTAAGAATACCAAGAAGAACAAAGCAGGTGGTAAAAGTAAATTTTAAAGTTTTTTACAATTATTACATGCCCTATTACTTTGATGAATCCTGAAATTATTTTTGGAATTGAGTTGACTGTCCCTTTATGACAAAACTAATTTGTGTTAAAAAATAGAAATGAATATATTAGGCTCATATTTTTGCTAACCTTTTGCTTTCTTCCCAGCGTGTTCACGTAGCACACTTTTGTGTTTTCAAGAGAGGTGCCTTTTTAGATTCCAAAATGAATCTTTACTGACTGAAACGATATTACCACATTCTTTTTCTTCTACCACATTATCGTTATTTTTGTATTTATTGTACACCTGTATGACTTCACACTTTCTTTTTTGAAATACTTGGTGAACTCCATGCGATTTTTTTACAGAAAATATATTCTACTTTTGAGGACAAGTTGCAAGAAGACAGATGGATTCTGGTTTGGCTTGGGTATGCTTCAGAGAGTGTGGCGCCGTGTGTTGGAGCGAAATCGGAGCAAAATTGGAGCGGGACATAGGGCAACGCTCTGTCCTTTTAGAGGCGCCGTGTGTTTGAGCGAAATCGGATCGAAAAGGAGCGAAAATGGAGCGTGACATAGGGCAACGCTCCGTCCTTTTAAAAATAATGCTCTGCTCTCTGTCCAAAATCGGCACGCTTGCGCTCCCCGCTCGCTCCACTCCCCTCACATGCACTGGTTCAGTGTCCCTTTAACAAGCTTTCCCAAAATATATTCATCTCTCACAGACAGTTCACCCACACATCCCCCTCACTTGCTAGATAAGATGCTGTGAAAACAATAAAATCTGTAAAGAGTAAAATACATATCTAAGGTTCCTTAAAGGCATTTCTATTAAAGGGATATACAGTACAGTATATATGTGCTAAACATGTGCTATCTACTAATAAACGTAAATACTGAAATCTGCATAACTATACAGTGTATATATGTTCTCTACTAAGCAATATTGATTATGTGTGTATGGAATTATTAAAGGGACACTGAACCCAATTTTTTTCTTTTGTGATTCAGACAGAGCATGCAATTTTAAGCAACTTTCTAATTTACTCCTATTATAATTTTTTCTTCTTTCACTTGCTATCTTTATTTGAAAAAGAAGGCATCTAAGCTTCTTTTTTGGTTCAGACCTCTGGACAGCACTTTTTTATTGGTGGATGAATTTATCCACCAATCAGCAAGAATAAGCCAGGTTATTCACCAAAAATGGGCCGGCATCTAAACTTACATTCTTGCATTTCAAATAAAGATACCAATAGAATGAAGAAAATTTGATAGTAGAAGTAAATTAGAAAGTTGCTTAAAATTGCATGCTCTATCTGAATCACGAAAGAAAACATTTGGGTTCAGTGTCCCTTTAACATTTTCCTATCCATTACAGATACTAAACCCAATTTTTTTTCTTTCAGGATTCAGATAGAGCATGCAATTTTAAACAACTTTCTAATTTACTTCTACTATCAAATTTTCTTCGTTCTCTTGCTATCTTTATTTAAAAAGCAGGAATTTAAAGCTTAGGAGCCACGCTATTTTAAGTTCAGCACCCTGGATAGCGCTTGCTTTTTGGTGGCTACATTCAGCAAACCAATAAGCAAGCATAACCCAGGTTCTGAAACAAAAATGGGCCGGTGTTGTATGGTTTTCCTGAACCCATAGGAATGCAGGATCCGCGTCACTTCCGGTGACACTGCTCAGCTGTTTCACTGTAAATCCCCTATTGAGTCATCACATCAAACATAGATACAATGTGCTGTCATGTCCCCATCTTCACTATCATTTTGCCTCCGCCTGGAGGGTTCGCTCCCCTTGTAAACCTCATTCCCCAAGGCTCACTTGGGGTGGATGTCAGAGGATCGACGGGGCGCCCCCTTGAACCCTACAGGCAGAGGCAAAAACATAGTGAACATGGGGACATTACAGCACATCGTTTTATGTGCTGTTGTAAAAATTACGTTTTTTGGTGGAGCGCATGCGCAGCGGTTCCAGTTTTTGCTCATATTTGTAGAAGAGTGCAGTACTGAGGCGAATGGAATGTGGTGACGCGGTCCAGCGCATGCAAAGTTAAGGCATTTACACTTAAACAGCTGATTACACGTCACCAGAAGTGACGAGGTCATGCATTCTTATGAGGTCCAGGAAAAGTTTAGAACACCGGCTCTTAAGCTTTACATTCCTGCTTTTTAAATAAAGAAGAAAAAAATTGATAATAGGAGTAAATAGAAAGTTGCTTAAAATCCTGTGCTCTAGAATCATTAAAGGAAAAATGTGGGTTTAGTGTCCCTTTAATGATTACCAGGAATATGAAATACATTTAATAAAAGTAAATCTATCAGAATCAGGAAATCATTTTGGAGGTTTAACATTCATTTAAATCCCCATGGCTCTTTATAATACTCATGGTTTTCTAGAGGGTTTTTTGTGAGCATTGAAAATTGTGCCTTTCTGCTTTGTCATTGTCAGACTCTTTCACGCTATGCTGTTTAGCAGCTTCTATTGTTGGAATTTGTGTGAAATAGTAGTAGTTATGAAATATTGTTATTGATGTTCAATTTTTAAGGATGTTCTTTCAATACATAGATATTTTCATTCTTAAAGGGCCACTAAACCCAAAATCTTTCTTTCATGATTCAGATAGAACATACAAATTTAAACAACATTACAATTTACTTCTATTATTTATTTTGCTTCATTTTTTAGATATCCTTATTTGAAGAAAAAGCAATGCACATGGGTGAGCCAATCACATGAGGCTTCTATGTGCAGCAACCAATCAGCAGCTCCTGAGCATATCTAGATATGCTTTTCAGCAAAGAATATCAAAAGAATAAAACAAATTAGATAATAGAAGTAAATTAGAAAGATGTTTAAAATTGCATTCTCTTTCTAAATCATGAAAGAAAAAATGTGGGTTTTATGTCCCTTTAAATTATAATTTCAATCTAGAGTGTTATTTTTACAGTGTTCATACAACTACTGTTTGTAGGTCTTCCACCCAGCTAGTATTTTACCGACATGGATGATAAATGTATGTTTCAGGTCAAAGTTGAAAATAAAGATTAAAGGGATACTGAACCCAATTTTTTTCTTTCATGATTCAGATAGAGCATGCAATTTTAAGCAACTTTCTAATTTACTTCTATTATCAATTTTTTTCTTCGTTCTCTTGCTATCCTTATTTGAAAAAGAAGGCATCTAAGCTAAGAAGCCAGCAAATATTTGGTTCAGACCCATGGACAGCACTGGTTTATTGGTGCTGTCCAATCAGCAAGGACAACCCAGTTTGTTCACCAAAAATGGGCCGGTATCTAAACTTACATTCTTGCTTTTCAAATAAACATACCAAGAGAATGAAGAAAATTTGATAATAGGAGTAAATTAGAAAGTTGCTTAAAATTGCATGCTCTATCCGAATCACGAAATAATTTTTTTTGGGTTCAGTGTCCCTTTAAATATAGAAACAAATATTTTATCAAGATGAAACCTATACTATGTATGCTAGAATCAAATTACAAACTAATGATCATTCATTTAAAATCAGTCCTAGCAGCTTTAGCTACTAATTTATACTGTATAATTAATTATGCTAATTTATGATGAACATGGCCAGTATTTTTTTTCAAGAAAAAGGTGGCAACCCTGTTGGGATATGTATTTACATAGATTAAGATTCTTATAATATTGTAGGATATAGGCTATCACATTGGATGCCAAAAAAAGGTTACACATTTAGCATTCAACGGGTTGACAGGGGTTTACACTCAGTAGCAATGTCACATATGGCACTGATACATGGGAGACGCTGTCACAATATTTAGGTCACTGTAATATACAGGCTGCACACGATTATTCAAACATACTCATGTAGGTCCGAGGCGCACTAATACCAACCCATGGGCTCTTCAGTAACGGCTCAATGTAGAGTGGGGTGCCGGCATAGACTTCAGATGCTGGGGGTGGCAAACTCGTCACAGCTGCCAACAAACTTATAGAACACAGTTCCCCCGCACTCGAGGTACAAAGTCGGTAAATCCACTGGTATGGTTAAAAAGTTACTTTATTAAATCTCGTATAATCTCGCGTTTCGTGCGGTTGCACACTTGTTCACTGCCATGCAAAGCCTCAATTCAGTAAGCAATTTAAAGCCAAGATTTAAGGAGACATTGCTCCTTGTTACATAAACATTTCCCACTATACGCATATTTAACACTTAAAGGGACAGTATACACTAATTTTCATATAACTGCATGTAATAGACACTACTATAAAGAATAAGATGCACAGATACTGATATAAAAATCCAGTATAAAACCGTTTAAAAACTTACTTAGAAGCTCTCAGTTTAGCTCTTTTGAAAAGGTAGCTGGAAAGACCACTGCAAGTGGGAAATATCAGACACTCCCCCTCCCCCTTCTTTTGCATTTGAAAAGACCCTTTACATAAACAGGAGCAAGCTGGAGAAGGTAGCTGACGGTATTCTCATAAAACTTTGGGGCTTGGTTAGGAGTCTGAAAATCAGAGCATGTTATTTAAAAATAAGCAAAACTATTATTTTTTTTAAAAACTTTATGGGCTATATAAATAGATCATCTACAAAACATTTATGCAAATAAAAAAAAGTGTATATTGTCCCTTTAACATCTAAACAAGTAAACATGTTTAGGTGGATAATTTAATTATAATTTCATATATATACAAATATTTCATACAAAATAATCCACATCAGTCCTAGTATTGAGACCCAGAGGTAAACTTGTTTGTAAAGAGAATATCCAAAATACTTCTCTTGTGCTCAATGTCTCTTCTCTATCCCCTCCACGTCTCAATACTGGCACATGATCTATGCCTTGCATTGACAGCATACTTGAGTCTGAGTTATGAAAATCCCTGAAATGGCTAGCAATGGGTGTCTTACTTTCCGGATCGTCAATGGATCTCAAATGCTTCAAGAATCTCTCTCTAAGGAGTCTTTTCGTTCTCCCCACGTAGTGACGTAAACAAAAATTGCATGTTAATAAATCAATAACATGAGTAGTGTTGCAATTAATGTTAAACTTGATACAGTATTCCTGAGAAGAAGTAGAATGGAAAGCATCTCCTTCAACAGCATACTCACAGGTTTTACAAATCTGATGCCTACACTTAAAAAAACTTTTCTCCCTGCTAACCACGTTTGTTTATTTCGGTTAGGCAGGAGTCAAGGCGACAAATTGTTTCCAATCGTTTTACCTCTTTTTGATACAAAGTTACAACCCTCTTTTACAATCTCCTTTAGGATAGGGTCTGAGTATATAATAAGTAAACTTTCTCTTATGATGTTACAAATTGTATTGTACTCTAGACTATAATTAGTAATGAACATGGGTTTTTCATCTTTTCCTATTCCCTTTTTGTTTTTATAAGTAAGAAGATCAGTCCTGGGAATCTGACTAACTTGTTGTTTTGCAGTACATAAAATACTCATTGTAACCTCTGTCTATTAATGTATTGGTTAACTTTTCTGCACTTCTCTCTGTTTTCTTCCTGCTAAGGGCTCCATGTACTAAGCAGTCAGCGAGCTACCCGCAACAAATCTCGCGTCAAAACTCGCAAACTGATATGTACAAAGTCGTCAACTATGTTCAAACTCGCATCTTTAAAATTGCGAGCGTACTAATCCGCCAAACCTCGCTACCTCTCCATTTTTCACTGTAATTAGACACATTTGACCACCAACTCGCCAAAAACGAATGTACTAAAAAATCTATTTGTCCGCTCGCTACAATTTCCGCTCCCACCTCGTTATTTTTGCCTCGCCACCTTTTAGGTGGCGGGCAAGGTACAAAACAATAGGAAAGTCAATCTAGACGCCAGTCTAGACATATATAAAAGGCAGTAATATCAGCATTGTACAGCATAACTGGCGTCTAATTTGTCTCTCATTTCCATGTACATAAATTGCGCCAAATTTGTCGACTGTAATTAAAGAGTAATCTATATTTTAAATTTGTATTGTATAGTTGTCAATCTTTATAATTATTTTTATATTAATATTTATATATTATCAGATCCAGATGAAGCCATATCCAAATTGTAAATAAATATTACAAAAATAACGCTCTGTTATCACTCTTCAAAAAATTTTGAACAATAATAAAGTTGTTTAGATAAGTTGAACTTTTATAGGAGCAAAATTCTATTCCCGCGACTACTATGATGTTCGTGACACCTTGCATGTCACGTGTTAATAATTGGCCAGACAATTCAACTGAAAGTTAAGTACATCAGCTTAGTCGCGGCGAGCGAGGCGTCAAATTTATCAATAATCCGCCACTGCTCGCGGCGGGCTAGACTTGTCTATTTATTGGGGGATTATTAGTACATAGTGACAGCGGACACCATTTCGCCCGCGGCGAGTAACGGCGAGTTTATCCGCGTCTAAAATGACGGATGAATTGACGGCTTAGTACATGGAGCCCTTAGAGATCCTTTTTAACCTCATATATTGTCCCTTAGGGATTGCTATTATGGTGTGTCTGTGAGGGCATGAATCTGATCTCAAAATTGTGTTACCTGCACTTTGTTTTGAATAGAGCATAGTGTCAATACTATTGTTAACAGAGTCTCCTCTTGGAGTGTCATCCAAGTAGTTTACACTATTCCCATATTGTTCCCCACAAAACACTAAGCCACATGTGTTTTCATTCATATATTTGATAAGTCCACAATCACATGGTCACCATCCAGGACAAATATCAAATCATCAAGGTATCTAAAATAACAATGTGTTCTTGAAAGGGATTATTATCTGCAAAGACGTGGAACCGCTCCCACCAACCCATAAAGAGGTTGGCATAAGAGGGGGCAAGAGTGTTATTTTTACAGTGTTCATACAACTACTGTTTGTAAGGCTTCCATCCAGCTGGTATTTTACTGACATGGATGATAAATGTATTGTTAAGGCAGCAGGAAAGGGAAGTGAGTTAGATGTGATTGTACATTTAGGAACAAATGATCTGGCTAGTAATCATGTTGCTGCTGTTCAGAAAGAGTTTTGTGACCTAGGTAATCATTTAGAGACTGTGGCATCAACTCTATAATTTTCTGCTATTTTACCTGTGTATGACCAGGAAGCAGGAAAGATGGAGCGGATAACAACATTTAATTCTTGGTTAGATAAGTGGTGCAGGGAACGAGGATTTGGTTTTATTGGCCATTATAGCTCTGTTTGGAAAGATACTAGGTTATTTAGGAGAGATGGCTTGCATTTGGATGCTAAAGGAACAGAGTATCTGGGAGAGGAGTTCAAATACTTTATTAGAAATCATTTAGAAATCACAGCATGCCAAAACTGTTAGTCCAAGTAACAATTCTAGAAATTCTAGTAGAAAAATTCTTCGTGCCATGAGCACAAATGCTCGCAGCTTAGGAAATAAATTACCTGAACTCATTTCAATAATGACTAGGGACAACTTGGATTTAGTAGCTATAACAGAAACATGGTACAATGATTTGCATGACTGGGACATAGTCATACCTGGATACAGGTTATTTAAAAAGAACAGAGTAGGAAAGAAAGGTGGAGGAGTTGCTTTGTATGTAAATGTAAAGGTTACTGAAATTGTAGGAACAAATGATGAGGTGGAAAGTATTTGGGTGACTTTGGAAATTGGAGATAAAAATGTTTTTAGAATAGGGGTTGTATATAGGCCTCCATTGCAGGATGAAAAACTGGACAATCTGTTATTAGATGAAATAACCAAAATGACCATGAAGGGTAAGGTTATAGTACTGGGGGACTTTAATTTGCCAGATATAGACTGGAAGATTCCTTCTGCTAGATCGGCTAGAAGCAGGTATATTCTTGAATCTCTGCTAGGGGAATCACTTGAACAATTAGTCAAGGAACCAACTCGTAAGGAAGCTATATTAGATCTAATACTTACAAACAGTGATACAGTTTCAGATGTGTCTGTAGGTGAGAACTTAGGATCCAGTGATCATCAATCTGTTTGGTTTAGTATTCATGTTCAGGAACTGTCCACCCAGACTAAAACAAAAGTTTTAGACTTTAGGACGGCAGATTTTTCATTAATGGGAGAATACCTAAAAAACTATTTAAAGGGGAAAACTCTTATTACAGGGGTTCAAGAACAGTGGGAATGTGTGAAAGGTGCCATTTTAGATGCAACCGCACACTGTATTAGACATGTCTGTAAAAGTAAAAGAAAGCGGAAACCAATTTGGTTTTCCAAAGAAGTAGCACATGCTGTAAAGACAAAAAAAGATAGCTTATAAAAATTACAGACACACACAAGCAGATGATGATATGAAAATATGGAGACTCCAACAAAAAAAGACTAAGCAGTTAATTAGGAAGGTTAAAGCTCATGCAGAAGAGAAGATAGCACAGTCAGTAAAACATGGGGACAAAACATTCTTTAGATATATCAGTGAAAGAAGAAAAAATAAGGTAGGAATAGTAAAATTGAAATCAGTTGATGGTAGAATAATAGAAGGAGATAAGAAGATTGCAGACTGTCTCAATGATTACTTCTGTTCTGTTTTCACTAAAGATTGTGAAGATACAATGTCTACATTAAGGGATGCTACGCAAAATAGAAACAAGCTTAACAGTAATCTTTTTACAGAGGATGAGGTTTTGTTAGCATTATCAAAAATAAATGTTACAAAGGCAGTGGGTCCTGATAATATTCATCCAAGGGTTTTAAAAGAACTTCGATCAGTGCTAACTGTCCCATTAACTGATCTGTTTAATCAGTCACTATTAACAGGAGCTGTCCCAGATGATTGGAGAATAGCAAATGTAATACCCCTTCATAAAAAGGGCAGTAGAGAAGAATCTGGCAACTACAGGCCAGTTAGTTTAACTTCAGTAGTAGGGAAATTAATGGAAAGCCTCTTAAAAGAAAGAATTATGACTTACATAAAGACAAACAATTTAGAGGACCAAAATCAGCATGGTTTTACTTCAGGGAGATCATGTCAGACTAATCTATTGACTTCTTTGATTATGTAACAAAAGTATTAGACAAGGGAGGAGCAGTTGATGTAGCATATCTAGATTTCAGCAAAGCATTTGACACCGTCCCACACAATAAACTTATTCACAAACTATATCTCCTTGGTCTAGATTCAAAAATTGTGAACTGGGTGGAATGCTGGCTTAAGGACAGAAAACAAAGTGTCTTAGTAAATGGAGTTCATTCAGCAGAGGGGGCTGTTACTAGTGGTGTTCCTCAGGGCCTGTTTTGTTTAACATATTTATCTGCGATATCAGCAAAGGGCTACAGGGGAAAGTATGTCTCTTTGCAGATGATACAAAAATTTGCAACAGAGTGGATGTTCCAGGGGGGGTAGACAAAATGAGAAGTGATATACAAAAATTGGAGGATTGGACAAACGACTGGGATCTAAAGTTTAACACAGCAAAGTGTAAAATAATGCATTTAGGGAAGAAAAATCCAAATGTTAATTACAGACTCAATGACACTTTACTGACTGTTACAGACGAGGAACAGGACTTGGGAATTATTATTTCAGATGATTTAAAACTTAGTAAACAATGTAGTAATGCAGCGAGTAAGGCTAGCAGAATGCTTGGATGTATTGGTAGAGGTATTTGCAGCAGAAATAGTAAGGTTCTTATGCCACTTTATAGATCATTAGTTAGGCCTCATCTTGAGTATTGTGTGCAGTTCTGGAGACCATATCTTCAGAAGGATATTAACAAACTTGAATCTGTGCAAAGGAGGGCTACCAAAATGGTACATGGTCTAAAAAATAAAACTTACCAGGATAGGCTCAATGACCTAAATATGTATAGCTTAGAGGAGAGAAGGGAAAGAGGTGATATGATAGCAACTTTCAAGTACATTAAAGGGTTTAGTAAAACTGAGGCTGTGGGTATTTTACATAAAATGGAAAATTCAAGAACAAGGGGTCATGAGCTCAAGCTAAAGGGTAGTAGATTCAGGAGTAATTTGAGGAAGCACTTCTTTACAGAAAGAGTGATTGATTTATGGAATAAACTTCCTCAAGAGGTAGTAGCAACAAACACTGTGGGGGACTTTAAAAATGCATGGGACAAGCATAGGGCTATCCTACGAACTAGATAAGTTTATACTGTTAGGTAAGGTCGGGCAGACTTGCTGGGCCTATGGCTCTTATCTGCCGTCAATATCTATGTTTCTATGTATATTTCAGGTCAAAGTTGAAAATAAAGATTAAATATAGAAACAAATATGTTATCAAAATGTAACCTATACTATGTATGCTAGTATCAAATTACAAACTAATGATCATTTAAAATTAGCCCTAGCAGCTTTAGCTCCTATATATTACCCACACAAGATAACAAGGGCACTATTAAGGCAAGCTTCTCACCTATTAACATTTTTCTGGATACTTATTGTGTCAGTATCTCTGCATATTCTTACATGTGAGAAGTGGTGCTAGCATTAATTTACATGAATTGTGGCAAACAATTGGGATTGGAGATCCCTGAAAGAATAATGCTCTAATAGCACTCTATGCCCAGACTTTTCTAGTAGAGGCAAAAAAGAAAAAATTAAAATTTAACTTTTATTATTTGATTAAAACATGGGTGAACACACACATTTAAAATTGGTCGTCTAACCTTTAGTAGCTATATCATGTGAGAACTATTATTAATCAGTATGGCCTTGTAACCATATATTGTTGTCTAGTCTCACTGTATGACTGGTACTATTGATCTAGGTTGTTCTGTACTTGGAAAGTGTGATTCTAGTGTGCTACTGATAGTTTATTGTTATATTAATCACACTTTGCCTGGGGAGTCAAAATTGAAATATAATATTTCTTAGCCATATGGGCACTAGTATTACTGAGTGGATATATGTGCTCTTATCAGAATAATTCTAACCAACGCAACTTTATACCAAACATTATATAATATGCTTACACTCTTAAGTATTTGTCTGGAAAATATACCAATGACTAATTACAGAATGTGCTTCTGACAATAACTGAATTTGTCATGTATGAATAAAGCTTGTATCCAACCTAAGGTTGTTATTGCTTCATTAAATATATACATTTATTATTTGTATTGTGTGGTGATCATTAAGTCCTGCACAGAGTAGTCACAATTATCGTTTGTTGTCACGAGCTCCTGTATATTTTATTCTGGCATACAATTACTTGTCATCTATATACGCTCATGTATCCGGTATTTGTTACCGTTACTTAAATTTTTGACCACTTATGACATTGGCTGCTGAATTAGCTATGCACTTATAGGTATGCACACCATTCAATATTTGTATTGTTTTTGCCACTTGGTATTGTGTATTAACCTGTAGTCCTACACCCAGTAGTATCAAATCTCGTAATTGTCACGAGCTCCTGTATATTTCGTTTTAGTATATAATTGATTGTGTTACATATACTTGTATGCCTTCGATGTTTGCTGCCTTTACTGAGATTTTAAGCCACCTTTAACACTAGCGGTTAAATTAACTGTGCGCTCATTTAGTATGCGCACCGTTCACTTGTTATATTATTATTCCTATCGCTCTCTATCAGAGATATATATAGGTGTGTAGATATGATTCTAACTCATTATTAAACAGCTGAGTTCATTGGGTGCGCTCTGTATGTTTAAGTGCTAAGACAAAACTGTAAACTTGTAGCCGTTAGTTAGTTGCAATTGTGCTTGCAATGTGGTTTGTTACATCTGTCATGTCATGCATTCAATTCATACACACCTCATTCGTTTTTCTTTCATCCTGAAGTATAAACTGTGTATACAGCTATCTATATTTCAGTAAGCATATATAATTGAGTGTTTTAAACTCTATGATTCCACTGTTTGGATTATAAATGATAATTTCGATCGAATTATATACGGTTTGTTGATCTCAATATTTATTTGGGGCTACAGGATATATGTTTGTACCTATAGTCTATAGTCAAATCTTTAGCTTGCCCCAATAGTGTATACCAAACTGAGCTGTACTTAGTCGCTGTGATCTAAGCGTTGGTTTGTCAGGCTGAGTATTTCTACCTAGCCCCTATATCCACATGTGACTCTCCACTATTTTCCGGCTTAGCCTTTGATAAAGCCTAAACAGGTGAAACGCGTCAGGGGGGTTGTGTGGGACAATCGGGTCCCTCAATTGTTATGTTTTTTAAAAACTCTAACCTCAGTAAAGGCAGCAAACATCGAAGGCATAAAAGTATATGTAACACAATCAATTATATACTAAAACGAAATATACAGGAGCTCGTGACAATCACGAGATTTGATACTACTGGGTGTAGGACTACAGGTTAATACACAATACCAAGTGGCAAAAACAATACAAATATTGAATGGTGTGCATACCTATAAGTGCATAGCTAATTCAGCAGCCAATGTCATAAGTGGTCAAAAATTTAAGTAACGGTAACAAATACCGGATACATGAGCGTATATAGATGACAAGTAATTGTATGCCAGAATAAAATATACAGGAGCTCGTGACAACAAACGATAATTGTGACCACTCTGTGCAGGACTTCATGATCACCACACAATACAAATAATAAATGTATATATTTAATGAAGCAATAACAACCTTAGGTTGGATACAAGCTTTATTCATACATGATGAATTCAGTTATTGTCAGAAGCACATTCTGTAATTCAGTGCTTTCCAAACTGTGTGACGGGACACACTAGTGTGTCGGCAGCAGTGTGTAGGTGTGTCCCTGCTTCAGTACAAATTTTTTTAAATTTAATTTAAAAATTTTTTTTTTTTTGGTTTCCGCCTGCCTGCTACGCATGGTTGACATGTGATTGATACCTAGGAGGTCACAGATCATCTTAACCTATTGACGCAGCTCAGTGGGAACTGAAACTATTCCCATTGGTGGCTTTGGTGGCACATTGGCTCCTGACTGCACGTGTAGTCTCCTTAATTGGCTCGTGACTGCATGTGTAGTCAGTGAGTGGGACAGCAGTGTGTTTTCAGCGTGGGCATAGTCAATCGGACTCGCCGAGCTCTGAGGGCGGCAACTTAAATGCTGAGCTGAAATCAGAAGTCAGTGGGGTTTTTTTTTTGCAACTAGCTCCCAGTAGTGCATTGCTGCTCCTGCTCTTGATACATGGATAGGAAGGGAAGCTTAAAAGTGCTTGATGATGAAATGTGAGTGTCTTTATCTAATATTCCACCAAATATTCAGAAATTCTGTTCATCCCATCAACCTCATACATCCCTTTAACATAGTAAGTAGACTTTTTTTTAAATTCTTGCACATACTTACATACTGTTACTTGTAAATACATTTCGTTATTATACCATTTATGTATGTGTCTGTATCTCTTAAAACAAGTTAGTTTAAAATCCTGTTTGCCAGTACAACTGAATTACTGTGTCAGGAAATTATGTAGGTCTAAAAAGTGTGTCGCCAACATGAAAAGTTTGGAAAGCTCTGCTGTAATTAGTCATTGGTATATTTTCCAGACAAATACTCAAGTGTAAGCATATTATATAATGTTTGGTATAAAGTTGCGTTGGTTAGAATTATTCTGATAAGAGCACATATATCCACTCAGTAATACTAGTGCCCATATGGCTAAGAAATATTATATTTCAATTTTGACTCCCCAGGCAAAGTGTGATTAATATAACAATAAACTATCAGTAGCACAATAGAATCACACTTTCCAAGGTACAGAACAACCTAGATCAATAGTACCAGTCATACAGTGAGACTAGACAACAATATATGGTTACAAGGCCATACTGATTAATAATAGTTCTCACATGATATAGCTACTAAAGGTTAGACGACCAATTTTAAATGTGTGTGTTCACCCATGTTTTAATCAAATAATAAAAGTTACATTTTCTTTTTTGCCTCTACTAGAAAAGTCTGGGCATAGAGTGCTATTAGAGCAGTGCTTTCCAAACTGTGTGTCGGGACACACTAGTGTGTCGGCAGCAGTGTGTAGGTGTGTCCCTGCTTCAGCACAAATTTTTTTAAATTTATTTATTTTTTTGGTTTCTGACTTTCGCCTGCCTGCTACGCATATCACATGGTTGACACATGATTGATACCTTGTGGGTCACAGATCATCTTAACCAATTGGCGCAGCTCAGTGGGAACTGAAACTATTCCCATTGGCGGTTTTGGCGGCACATTGGCTCCTGACTGCACGTGTAGTCTGCTTAATTGGCTCGTGACTGCATGTGTAGTCATTGAGTGGGACAGCAGTGTGTTTGCAGCGTGGGCAGTAGTCAATCGGACTCACCGAGCTCTGAGGGCGGCAGCTTAAACGCTGAGCTGAAGTCAGTGGGTTTTTTTTTGCAACTAGCTCCCAGTAGTGCATTGCTGCTCCTGCTCTTGATATAAGGATAGGAAGGGGAAACTTAAAAATGCTTGATGATGAAATGCGAGTGTCTTTATCTGATATTCCACCAAATATTCAGAAATTGTGTTCATCCCATCAACCTCATACATTCTATTAAAATAGTAAGTATGTGTCCGTATCTCTTAAAACAAGTTTTGTTTAACCTCAGAATTAATTACTGTGCCGCGAAATGATGTAGGTCTAAAAAGTGTGTCACCAACATGAAAAGTTTGGAAAGCTCTGTATTAGAGCATTATTCTTTCAGGGATCTCCAATCCCAATTGTTTGCCACAAAGCTTTAGCTCCTAATTTATACTGTATAATTATGCTAATTTATGATGAATATGGCCAGTATTTATTTTTTTAAGAAAAAGGTGGCAACCCTCTTGGGATATGTATTTACATAGATAAAGATTCTTATAATATTGTAGGATATAGGCTATCACATTGGATGCCAAAAAAAGGTTACGCATTCAACGGGTTAACAAGGGTTTCCCTCAGTAGCAATGTCACATATGGCACTGATGGGAGACGCTATCACGATATTTAGGTCACCGTGGTATACAGGCTTCACACAATTATTGCTGTAGCGGTGTAAAACAATTTTAAAGCCGCCCATAAACACCAGTGATTCGATTATAGCAGTGACCGCTTCACATGCGATCTTGATGTACCAATTTAGCGTAAAAAGCAGACTCGATTCAATAATAATGCAGCATCAGAATGGTTTATTCGGACTCGCGTAAATATATATAATTCAACACACACCGTCGCTTTAAGCCAACATCACGTGCTATAACTGCTGTCACATTGACTAAATTACAGCGCATGCGCAGTGCGGCCGCTCTATCTCCACTTCACATCTCTATGGCGAGCTATCCAATCAGCTGATTCCCGCTAGCTGGCACTGCATTGGCGCGGCGTTTGAAGATAGGAAGTGACGTCATAACAAACGAGAAACAGTCGTTTCAGCTCTCTGGGTAAGTATTTGCTGTAAAATCTGGGGGACCGACCGTAGGAGAATCGTTGTGTATTCGTGATTTAGCAGAGTAATGCAGACACAGTTTTATTTGTAGGCTCACATGCTGTATAGGAGATTTGTATTGTATGTACACGATAAGTCTGGTTGCTCAGGGTGCAGTCTCTTCTCTTGAAAACTTCCTGTCTCTGTTATAACCTAACGCTGGTTACTCTGATTTTATCGGGGGTGCAGAAATGGAAGATTAGTATGTTATATTCACAGCTTCCTATTGGTGTACTTCATTTTTATGTACAAAGCTATACAGCGCTCTCTAGGGTAGGATGATTTCTCAAGCTGCATTCGTAGCTTTTGAGGCTTTGTGGTGCAGGCTTGCACGAGTGATTCTTCAATCGCAAATGTAAGAAGCTGAAAGTGCTTCTTTATCCTCTCAGTCAAGAATACTAGCAATATAAATCACACCAACACTCACTTGTTCTGGGTGATTGACATTTCCTACTATCACACAATTGATCACACAAGAGTAGGGGACTCCATTGCACAAGAGAGCTCTTGGGCTCTGTCAAAATTTGCCACGAAATGCTGCATTGCAAGTGGCTATTGCAGATGTACAGGTTTTATTATTTCTCCAATCTTTATAAACATAAAACACAACTCCCACTGATATGTTGGTAGAAAGGAGCTAACATTTGCAAGAATGGTTAAACAATATTTATATATTAAAAAACATACAAACCATGAAACCCCTCAAACATACTTGCAATGAATTAAAAAAAAATGAAAGGGGGGGGGAAAGACCCTTTTATGGATAGGTAAACGGCCACAACACACTCTTAAAATATGATTTTCTAAAAGCTCAT
The DNA here is from genome assembly GCF_027579735.1 of Bombina bombina. Classification (NCBI taxonomy): domain Eukaryota; kingdom Metazoa; phylum Chordata; class Amphibia; order Anura; family Bombinatoridae; genus Bombina; species Bombina bombina. The sequence continues at coordinate 1,187,709,384 of NC_069501.1, read as the reverse complement.
GGAAGAGTTATACGTTGAGAGTCTTCAATAAAACATTCAGAACTCATTACGGCATTCTAGTGAGTACATTTTTGCAAAATATTATTGCACAATCTTTTTACTTTTTCTTGAGGTACATGGGAGTATGTGTTGTGGCCATTTACCTGCTGAGGCTGACTCCGCCATACAATATCTACTTGACATATTGGTGTTGGAGAAGCCTAGGCTGGTAGTGACCCAAAGGGAAGTTTTTAATTCATTTTCTACTTTGTTTTATCTATATTGTTTTATACATTGGTCTTCTGTTAGGGCTCTAGAGACGCTTGTTGTTGGGGGGCCTGTGGCACCTTAATAACTGGGCCTGACTTTTGGCTTTATGAACACTGGGGCTAATACTATACCTTCCATACTTACTGGGACACAATGGCAACAGGAAGTCTCCCATTACTCTTCTAGGCTATACCTGGGAACTACAATTACCAGAATACCACAGTAAGAGGAGAGCTGTTCTGATTAAACAAAGGTATTTGTCTGCTGCCTGTTGTATGGTAAAACTTGCTTTGTGCTGTCAAATTAAATAATTCAGCAGAACACTGGGACTCCAGCAGACTGACACTGCTGCATCTCTGTGCTGTATGGGTCCCTGAAGTGTTAGTGTGCTGGGGGCCTGGTGATCTGCTGCATTGCTGTTATTTCTCTACAATTTAGGTCTTTGTATTGTGAATCTGCTGGGGATACAGCGATCTGCACCACTGGTGCAATTTTTCAAGCTGCATTTGCTGCTACTGAGACTTTACAGTTACAGAATTTATTTTTTAAGAAAGAAAATGACACAAATGATGTTGTAATATTGTAATGAATGTAATTTTAATAATGGTTATATATATATATATATATATATATATATATATATATATATATATATATATATATATATATATATATATATATATAGTTATATTTTTTTTTTTAAACAGTGTAAATGATACAAATTAGCTGAGAAGATGAAACGTAAAGTAGCAAAAGTAGGGACACTGAAGCTTAGTCCGAACGAGGAAGCTTTATTGTTGAAACAGGAACGTGAGAGAAGACGGAAACTACGTCTGCAACAGGTAAGGCAACATTACTAATTTATAGAAACATTTTTGTGCCTTTTTAATATAAAAAAAAATCTATATAATTATACCTCCCACACTGTGGTTGATTCAAGTATAATTTATAACTTAGTAGATAAGGTTAAAAAAAAATGTCCATTGAATTCAACCTATAAGACAAAGAAAATGTGGAAAGTCAAAGTAGGAAAAAAAAGTAGCAATCATAATATCCTTATCCATAAAATTGTAAGAGAGGACTTAATGTGGCATAAATGTGCATAAAGATAACTATCTGTGTCGCAGCATTTTATTATGACACTGTTACTTGCATGTGAAAAGGTTAAGCACTGTTAAAGGTCCATAAAATACAGTAGAATTACATGATAAATCTATAATAAAGGGAAAATGCGAAAATATTTAAATTACAAACAAGCAGTAGATTTCAAAATAATGTGACAGCTGTCAGTGGATCACAGAGTCATATATGTATGCACTTCACATGGGAGTTGGTGCCTCAAAGTTTAACAATAAAAAGATTGAACAATTTAATATCTTAAAATATTGGAAAGTTGTTTTAAAAGTGTATTCTCTGTCTAAATCGTGAGTTTTATTGTGACCTTAGTGTCCTTTTAAATTCAGGTCCAGAGCAGCAATGTGCTAGTAGGACAGTGATGGCGAACATGGGGACTTCAGATGTTTCAGATCTACATTTCCCATAATGCTCGACTGGACTTCAGAGTGCATAGGCATCATGGGAAATGTAGTTCTGAAACATCTGGAGTGCCAAGGTTTGCCATCACTTTACTAGGTAATTAACCACAAGATTATTCTGATATCCTTAAATACCCTCAATATAGCTAAACCTTAAAAAATACTCTAATTCCCTGTTAGTCAATACACAAAATTAAAATACACAAAATATAAGGTAGCGCTAAAAAAGCAATTTTAAAGGACCCACTTAATCTCACAAAAAACAACAATATCACAGAAGATACACTTTTTCTATTTTTATTTTTTCTCTTGGGACTAAGCAAAAAATTTTGCTTGAAATTTACAATCACATTTTTTTCTTTTCTAGAAATTTTTCTGTCTCCATATTTTCAAATTTTTAAGGATTTTTTTTAATATTTTTCAATTTTTTGTTTTAGAAGTAATTTTATTTTATTTTTTAACCACTTGGTCCATAGAATTATTAAATATAATTTTAGGAGTACATATTATACTTTATACTATATATTGTATATTTTAAATTACAATCTGTACCTCCAATAAGAGGCAATATATATACTAATTGAATAGTTAATAGAGATGCATCCGGATATAATCTTAATATAATAGTTTTTATTGATTTTTTGATGACATATAATTAATAGTACATTTTAATTTAAGTCCTGTTTTTTGACTTGTATTACTCATATAGAATAAGAAGATGTATATTGCAAATGTCACTTGTATAGACTCATACTGAAGATAAGAGTTACAACCCACATAGAGAAGTCTGTGTGTGTGTGTGTGTATATGTATATATATGTATGTATATATATATATATATATATATATATATATATATATATATATATATATATATATATATATATATATATATATATGTATGTATGTACTACCATATCGGTCATCTATATTGTACCTAAACAATTGGATTGTGATTTATTTGCATATAGATACCAAACGGTATATATAAAAATATCTAGTTATTTGTGTATCAACACATTTTCCAACAGCATCACTTTTAAATCCATAGTGGTTCCCTTAAAGGGACACTGAACCCAATTTTTTTTCTTTTGTGATTCAGATAGTGCATGACATTTTAAGCAACTTTTTAAATTTACTCCTAAATTTTTTCTTCATTCTCTTGGTATCTTTAATTGAAATGCAAGAATGTAAGTTTAGATGCCGGCCCATTTTTGGTGAACAACCTTGGTTGTCCTTGCTGATTGGTGGATAAATTCATCCACCAATAAAAAGTGCTGTTCAGATGTCTGAACCAAATATCTGCTGGTAAACTGTTACTTAAACTCCCAGATCCATTCTACTCCCATTTTCTACCAAACTCTGCAGCCATGGAAACGCTGCTTCTTTGAACTGCATGCACATGTCTCATGAAGTCAACTCTGGGAATTGTAGTTTCTCTCTACTAGACTGCTGGTCACAACTGACTGATTAAAGGGACAGTCAACACAAAAATTATTGTTTAAAAAGATAGATAATGCCTTTACTACCCATTTCCCCAGCTTTGCACAACTAACATGGTTATATTAATTACTTTATAACCTTTAAACCTCTAAATTTCTGTCTGTTTCTAAGTCACTAAAACAGCCCCATGATCGCAAGCTTTTTTTAATTAGCTTTTCACAACAAGTAAAGCTAGTTCATGTGAGCCATATAGATAACATTGTGCTCACGCCCGTGGGTTCTAACACAGCACTAATTGGCTTAAATGCAAGTTAATAGATAATAAATGAAGTCATGTGATCAGGGGCTGTCAGAAGAGGCTTACCTACAAGGTTATCACATAGATAAAAAGTGTATTAATATAACTTTGTTTTCTGTGAAAAACTGGGGAATGGTTAATAAAGGGATTATCTATCTTTTTAAACAATAACGTTTTTTTTAAGTTGACTGTCCCTTTTAATCTTGGAGGTGCTAGGTCATCAGTGTTTGGAGACAATGTTAGGGGCTTTAGGGCCCCAAGATCTAAGCACCATACCCAATTTTTTTTTAGGTTGCTAGTATCATGCAGACACCCTTGGAAATTGTGGCCTAATTTTAAAATAGATGACATTTTTTGTAAGATTTCACTAATAAGCACTTTTGTGTAAACCTGTACGTGTTTTGCTTTACCAATTTGCAATATGACTGTTTAAAGGGACAGTAAACGACATGAGACTTTAATATAAAATGTTTCTGTATTAAAACAACTTTGCAATATACTTTATTCTGTCCCCTTTCATGTATTTTTTTTTTTTAAATCTCAGATGTTGAAATGCACTCTACTTCTCAAGGGATAACCAAGATGCATATCTCCCCCTAATTGGCTGATAACGGCATTTTATACCAACATTATGGCCATGGGCTAGCCCTGTTGTCTACAGACTTAGGCTTGGTTTGGGTCCCCCAAATAAGGCAAATGGTGGGGGAAATTTGGCTATTGAAAAGCAATTGCAGCAAACAAGATGAGTTTTTTTAAAAACTATTATACTTGGCTGATATATTATATTATTTGATAGCAACTCAACTAAAGTCTCATGTAATTACAAGGTGTTTACTGTCCCTTTAAATCCACATTTGTGTATTTGAATATTTTTGTTATGACAATGTCTAAAGTATAGGTTTAACTAGATATTGTATCTTTAGGTCAGAGAGCAGGAAAAGGCTATAGCGCAGCAAATCCGTAATGATGTGAAAGATAGGCGGGAACACCAACTCCAGCAGTTGGCAGAAGAGCTACAAATGCAGTGGCAGGCAGCCCAGGTGGAAAAGCTCAGAGCTTTGGAAAAGGCCTATCTGTCAAGTCTGAATGCTATTGGCGAGGGACACCGTCAAGCTAAGGAGAATGTAAGTTGCCCCCCCAAAATAAATATTATGCTAAAGTAGTAATATAGAAAACATTTTTATAGGGTGTTCAAGCATGACCATAAAATTATCTTATTTTTTTCAAGCATTAGATTAACCCCTTCATGCCATTAGGATGTTCCATGACGTCCTAACAGCGTTGGATTTTAACGCCATTAGGACGGCATGGAACGTCCTACCATATATGGCGTCCTGCAGCTTCCCCCTTTGATGAAATTAAGAATCGGCCTGGAGGAGCGTTCCTAGCAGTGTAGGCAGTCCCCCATGATCCGGTACCAGCCTTGAAATCACGTGATCACATTGTCTATCCAGTGATTTAATTGTTACTAAGTGTTTACATCGGAAAGAAATACCGGCACGAAGGGGTTAAACAAATGGTTTTTTTTTTTTTCTGTCTTTGTTTGAACACATAATTAAAATTTGTTCTTTCTGCGTTGGCTCTCCTGAAAGGTCATGATTGTGAAACTGTGCACAAGCTACAAATCTTTATTTAAAAAAAAAAAAAAAAAAAATATGATCGCATAAATTGCTCTTATTTTAGTCGTTTCACAGATATGCTAAGCTAATGAAATGGAATACAGTGGAAGCTAGATTTGAACATGGCAACACCCATGATTAGAGAGAAGCGGGGAATAACCTCAATACCATGCTTGTATATGAATTTAGTGTTTTAAAGGGACAGTCTACCATAGAATTGTTATTGTTTTAAAAGATAGATAATCCCTTTATTACCCATTCCATAGTTTTGCATAACAAACACGGTTATATTAATATACTTTTTACCTCTGTGATTACCTTGTATCTAGAAACCTTCTTCCAGCCCCCTGATCACATGACTGTGACTGTTTATTATCTATTGTCTTGAATTTAGCATTGTTTTGTGCTAAATCTTAAATAACCCCCTGTGCCTGTACACACTGTTATTTATGTAGCCCACGTGTACTTTCTGTCTCTGTGTTGAAAAGAGATTTAAAAAGCATGTGATAAGAGGCAGCCCTCAAAGGCTTAGAAGTTAGCATATGAGCCTACTTATGTTTAGTTTAAACTAAGAATATCAAGAGAAAAAAGCAAATTTGATGCTAAAAGTAAATTGGAAAGTTGATTAAAATTAAAAGTTCTATCTGAATAATGAAAGTTTAATTTATACTAGACTGTCCCTTTTAAATGTGAAGTTCTTAAAGTGAAGGTACTTTTTTTTGCGTTGGAACACATCAAACCATTTGTTAATCCTTATATAAGATAATCGCTAACTTTTTTTTTTTTTTTCCCTATATATATCTATCTATATTTTGCAAATTATAAAGATTTATAATTCCATAGCGTTATCATTGACTCCTCCCAAACCCTGTTTCCTGCTTTTCTGTACTTTGACGTATAGAGCGGTCTCACCCACTCTATACGTCTCTCTAAAGCGCGTTTACTACATACCTCTACTGTGCATGCGCTAACCGGTGAACCCGTTCTGAATTGTGCATGCATTAAATGACTGGAAACATATTATATGTAACTAATAACCGTTCGCTTGTTAAAAGTTATTTTATGATCTCTCGGCAAAATTGTAACCGTCCGTATTGTAGACGTCTGTAGGAAGCCTAGAACGTATTATGTTAATTTCAACATAATAACATTATGCATTCGCGAATTGGGAGCGTGCATGGTTTCCGAGATGAGCAAAAAAATATATAGCGCATGATTGTAAAGGAGGCGGATGACGTTGCTTGACGGCCGCCTAATGGCCAGATTTTCAATAGGCTAATATAAAAACAGAAAAAAATAAAAATTTGGGTTGCATTTGCGGAGTCAAACTGAGTAAAAACAGGTATAACTTAATTTACACTCAGAATTTAAAAAATGGAATGAATGAAAGTCATATTAATTTTGAGGAAAGCATAATTTTCTGGATTGAGATGAAGGTAACTTTACCTTCACTTTACAAGGTAGTCTTAAAGGGACATTAAACTGTTGGGTAAAAATACAGTAGCATTGTTATGACTCACCATGCTATTGATTTTCCTCCTGTGACTGCAGCTTTCTTCAAAGCTATTCTCTTATTTTAACCCTTCAAAAGTGCTGGTTAGTGAAGTTCTGCGTCTACACTCTGGGTGCCATCACCTTGGAATGTAAGTAGTTTTGTACCCCGTGACAAAAGTATGGCAGATTCACAGAACAGTTACATTGTTGTCTTCTTGACAAGCCGTATCATGTCCTTAAGTGTGCACAATACAGAGCGGGAGCTGTATGTTTTTAGAGGCTGCATTTCTCTATATCATTCCTGAGGGCTTTTTCATATTTGTTTAACATTTTTGTTTTAAAAAAAAGTTGCACAAATGTAACTCGTCTTGTGTGAACTCCTCCCTAGTGGATGATACAGCTGTCAAAAAGCTGGCAATATCACTGATTTGTGCACAGTATGCAACAAAACGTGTATACCAAGATGGCACACACAACGTCATTCAATTACTAGTGGGAATATCACTCCTGGCCAGCAGGAGGAGGCAAAGAGCACCACAGCAAAGCTGTTAAGTGTCACTCCCCTACCCATAATCCCCAGTCATTCTCTTTTTGCCCAGTCATTCTCTTTTTGCCCAGTCATTCTCTTTTTGCCCAGTCATTCTCTATGCCTCTGTCTATGGAGATGAAGTTTGGTTCCTGAGGATATTATTCCTTTTTCGGGTACTTTTCCCTGCAAGCAAGGATTAGGGTTTAGCTGAGGCCACACGTCAGTAGAGTAGTGGTTGCTTTTAAGCAGTAAGGAAGTTGTGAGGTAGTCCTTGCTTTCTTTCCTAACACATTGCTGCCAATGGTACAGAAAGCCAGAGTTGGTTACTCTGTTCTTTCTTTTTCTACAGGTCTCTGTAAGGAAGAATGCCATATGCAGTAGATGGGGACATTTTTAAAATCCTTTATTATTGATTTATTATTTTAAGTAATTTTTGCATAATGGTAAGCGGCCGTGGTATTAAAAATTCTTAAAGTGACAGTGTATTTGAAACATTTCTACAATTTAGGGAATTTTTTATTTAGTATTATAAACATGGACCAAGACACATTGTTTTTGCCTATGCAATTCTGTGTTGCATGGTTAGCTAGAACACTTCAATTTAAAGATAAATTGTTGCCCTCTGAGCCCAATGTCTCTCAGGATGATGCTGTTCAGGCAATGCCACAGCTTTCTCCTCAAACGTCCCAAGCCTCTATGGCGTCACATACAGTGCCCTGCAGTTCCTCTCAGCCTCCTGGAGGAGTTTATTTGCCTGCAGATTTTGCTGCACAGGTATCTTCTGCGGCATTAACTTCTTTTCCTATGCTGGGAAAACGCAAGAGGAAAATTATACATTCAGATAGTAAGGTTTCTGTTCCACCTACTGCTATGCAGGTTGCCCTCCCTCATAAGTCTGAGGAGGATATGTTGGTAGCCTCTGAGGGTCAGGGCAAAATAAATAGGTTTTTTTTTTTTTATCAGAAAACCTGTGAAATCCTTTTTTGCAATAAGAAAGAGCCGGTCATCTGAAATATATGCTTTGAGTATATACATGCCTTATATGGTGTCTTTATTTGATATCACAGCACAAGCCTTCTACTCTGCAATAGGAGTGCACCTCTACAGATGAAAACCGGCAAGGAATAAGAAGTATACAGTGATTAATCGATTTATATAGTGAACCGGTGCCTCCATTTGGCACACCCTATCTATCTACACAGACTTCAGGAGAGACTGTGGGACGGCTGCGGTTCTGATATCTTGAGGGAAGTATCAAACCATATTGTACACTGCTTTGTATGTTCATCAAGGTCTTCAATGGCAACCTGCAGTTTGTATTGCCATTGTAGCAAGTGCTGCATCTTATTGGTGCATTGCCTTGTCTGAATCAAATTTTAGTAGAAACTCTTTTTGGAGGAGATCCAAGATAGTATTCAGGCTCTCAAACTAGCCAATTCCTTTATTTCTAATGCTAACATGCAAGTTATTAGAGTGGGAGCCAAGATGTCTGGCTCCACTGTCTTTGCCCGCAGGGCTTTGTGGCTAAAATCTTGGTCATCTGATGTTACATCCAAGTCCAAGCTTCTGGCGCTTCCTTACAAGGGTAAGACCTTGTTTGGACCTGGTCTGGCAGAAATTATTTCTGATATTACGGTTGTAAAAGGGTCTTTTCTTCCACAAGAGAAGAACAGACCTAAAGAGGATGTCAAAGTAATTTTCGTTCCTTTTTTTAGCTTCAAAGGTCAAAAGTCTTCCTCTTCCACGCAGGAACAGTCCAAGTCTTCTTGGAAGACCAATCAATCTTGGAATAAGGGGAAGCAACCAATGAAACACTCGGCTGTCTAAGTCAGCATGAGGGGTCAGCCCCGATCCGGGATCGGATCAAGTGGGGGGTAGACCTTCCCTGTTTTGTCAAGCATGGATACAAGATGTCCCAGATCCTTGGGCTGTGGACACAGTATCTCAGGGTTACCAAATAGAATTCAAAACTTTCCCTCCTAGGGGCAGATTTCTCCTCTCAAGATTATCTGCAGACCAGGTAAAAAGTCATTCTTGAACTGCATTCGGGGCCTTTCCTCCCTGGGAGTAATTGTTCCAGTAAGAGAACAGGTTCTAGGATTCTATTCAAATCTGTTTGTGGGTTCCCAAAAAAGAGGGAACCTTTCGACCCATTTTAGACCTAAAGAGTCTCAACAAAGTTTCTCAGGGTACCGTCCTTCAAAATGGAAACTATTCGTTCCATTCTTCCTTTGGTGCAAGAGGGTCAGTTCATGACGACCATAGACCTGAAGGATGTGTATCTTCATGTTCCCATCCACAGGGATCATCACAAGTTTCTGCGATTCGCCTTTCTAGACAAACACTTTCAGTTTGTGGCTCTTCCGTTTGGCCTTGCCACAGCTCCCAGAATTTTCACAAAGGTTCTGGGGTCTTTCTTGGCAGTGATTAGGTCTCGGAATTGCAGTGGCGCCCTACCTGGACGAAATATTGGTTCAGGCGCCATCTTTTCAACAAGCAAACTCTCATACAGAGATCTTGTTGTTTTTTCTACACTTCCACGGATGGAAAGTGAATCTGGAAAAGAGTTCCCTTGTTCCAGCTACAAGGGTGGTTTTCTTAGGGACCATAATAGATTCCCTATCTATGACAATATTTCTGACAGAGGTCAGAACATCCAAAATTCTTGCCTCTCCCTGCAGTCTGTTCGGCCATCAGTGGCTCAATGTATGGAGGTAATTGGTCAGATGGTCTCTTCCATGGACATCATTCCCTTTTGCTCAGTTCCATTTGAGAGCTCTGCAATTATGCATGCTCAGACAATGGAACGGAGACCATTCGGATCTGTATCAGAGGATAGATCTAGACCAGTCGACAAACTCTCTCCTGTGGTGGTTTGCTGAGGACCATCTGTCGCAGGGCTCATGCTTCCGGAGACCTTCCTGGGTGATTGTGACCATGGACGCCAGCCGGCGACTCGTTAAAGGCGCAGGGACTATGGACTCTGGAGGAGTCTGCTCTCCCAATAAACATCTTGGAGTTGAGAGCGATTTACAATGCTCTGATTTCTTGGCCTCAATTGTCTTTTTATCCCGGTTTATCAGGTTTCAGTCGTACAACATCACCTCAGTGGCTTACATCAACCACCAAGGAGGAACTTGAAGTTCCTTAGCCATGAAGGAGGTGGCACGGATTATTCAGTGGGCGGAAGCTCACAATTGTCTTGTCATCCACATTCCGGGAGTGAACAACTGGGAAGCGGATTTCCTGAGCAGACAGACATTTCATCCCGGGGAGTGGGCTCTCCATCCGGAGGTGTTCTCCAGGTTAACCCTCAAATGAGGGGTGCCGGAGTTGGATCTGATGGCGTCTCGGCAGAACGCCAAGCTTCCAAGGTACGGCTTAAAGTTAAGAGATCCTCAGGCTAATAGATGCTCTGGCGGTTCCTCAGGATTTTGGTCTGCATACCGGTTTCCTTCGTTTGCGCTTCTTCCACGAGTTATTGCTCATATCAAACAGGAGAGAGCATCAGTAATTCTAATAGCTCCTGCATGGCCTCGCAGGGTCTGGTATGCAGACCTAGTGAAGATGTAATCTTGGCCGCCTTGGAGGTTGCCTCTGAGGAAGGAACTTCTAACTCAGGGTCCATTCCGCCATCCAAATCTTGTTTCTCTGAAGCTGACTGCTTGGAGATTGACCACTTAGTTCTGTCTAAGCGTGGATTTTCTGAGTCGGCCATTAAGACCATGATCCATGCTTGCAAGCCTGTTACCCGAAAAATGTACCATAAGGTATGGCGTAAATACCTTTTTATTGGTGTGAATCTAAAGGCTACTCTTGTAATAGGGTCAGAATTCCTAGAATTTTGTCTTTTCTCTAGGAAGGTCTTGAGCAAGGGTTGTCAGTCAGTTCTCTGAAAGGTCAGATTTCTGCATTATCTATTTTGTTACACAATCGTCTTGCGGATGTGCCAGATGTTCATTCTTTTTGTCAGGCCCTTGTCAGAATCAGGCCTGTGTTTAAACCTGTTGCTCCTCCTTGGAGCCTTAAAGGGACACTGAACCCAAAATTTTTCATTTGTAATTCAGAAAGAGCATGCAACTTTCTAATTTACTCCTATTATCGATTTTCTTCGTTCTCTTGCTATCATTATTTGAAAAAGAAGGCATCTAAGCTTTTTTTTGTTTCAGTACTCTGGACAGCACTTTTTTTATTGGTGGATGAATTTATCCACCAATCAGCAAGGACAACCCAGGTTGTTCACCAAAAATGGGCCGGCATCTAAACTTACATTCTTGCATTTCAAATAACGATACCAAGATAAAGAAGAAAATTTAATAGGAGTAAATTCGAAATTTGCTTAAAATTTCATGCTCAATCTGAATCACAAAATTAAATTTTTGGGTACAGTGTCCCTTTAATCTTGTTAAAGTTTTGCAGCAGGCTCCGTTTGAGCCAATGCATTCTATAGATATTAAGTTGCTATCTTGGAAGGTTTTGTTTCTTATCGCTTCTGCTCAGAGAGTTTGGGAACTCTCGGCTTTGCAGTGTGATTCGCTTTACCTTATCTTTCATGCGGAGAAGGCGGTTCTTCATACTAAATTGTGGTCTTGGATAGAAATATTAATCAGGAAGTTGTTGTTCCTTCTCTCTGTCCCAATCTATCTTCTCATAAAGAACGTCTGTTGCACTTTTTTGGTTCAGCACATGAGTAGCGCTTGCTGATTGGTGTCTAAATGTAGCCACCAATCTGCAAACACTACCAAGGTGCTAAACCAAAAATGGGCTGGCTCCTAAGCTTACATTCTTGCTCTTTCAAATAAAGATACCAAGAGAACAAAGAAAATTTGATAATAGGAGTAAATTAGAAACTTTGCTTTAAATTGCATGCTGTATCTGAATTGTGAAAGTGGAATTTTGACTATCCCTTGATATTGTTTGGATTATATTTTCAGTCTTTACAACCAACCTCTTTGTTCTACCTTTTTAGTATCACTGCTGTATAATTTATTTAAAACTCATTTCCTAAACACCAAGCAAATTTGGTATTGTCCTAAAAATAATTTTATGCACATTTAATTTCTTCTAGGAGCCAGATTTACAGGCCATTCAAAGACAAATGGCTGAAAACAAAGAAAAAGCAGATGTGAGGCACAGAGAGGCTCTTAAAGAATTAAAGCAACACAAAGAAAAGCACCTGAAGGCGCAGACATGGTAATTGTGTTATCGGGATCCATTACTTGTAACATAAGAACTACCTGGCTAGTTCAGTTATACTGTTTAGCTTTATACTATATGCAATAAAACCAACATCACAAAGTGGAGATCAGGGGTCACAGAACTGAAATAAAATCAGAGATCAGTGCAACACTACAGGTGGCTCTTCCTTTCATTAGAATAATGCTAACCCCACGTGCTGAGCTCGCACTGTCCTCTTGGCATTTGCTCTGTTGCACTTTAACCTGAACCATTCATTCATGATATCAAATACGCCTTAAAGCGAACATAGCTGAACACATCAGGTGAGCCAATGACAAGATGAGGATCACCAGCTAGTGATCAGTAGGGCATTGCTGCTCCTATGCCTATCTATGCTTTTTAACCAAAGATACCAAGAGAATGAAGTAAATTTGATAATAGAAGTAAATTTAAACATTTCTTTGAAAGGTGTTCTATATAGGAATCATGATTTTTCTTTTGACTTTAACGTCCCTTTAACTCATTTGATATCAGACGCACACTCTAGACTGTACATGCTGAACACTGTTATAATCTACGCAAGTTTTATTTTGACTTTTACGTCCCTTTAACTCTTAAAATTGCCATTCCTTTGTGATAATCAGATGCACTCTGTAGACTGCGTGTCGAATACTGTTATAGTCTGTCACAAGCATTGTTTGATCAAAGCAGTCCTCGTAAACTGTCCTCAGCAGAAGAGATGACGTATTTTTATATTTTTTAGGGCTGTCTAGGCTACCACATAAACCTTTAATTCTTTGCATTTATTTAGTATTTAAATAACTTATTTAAAAAAAAAAAAATGAACCTGTATATTATTATTATTATTATTATTATTATTATTATTATTAATAATAATAATAATATGCCGTCCTTGTCGAATAGTTTTAAAGCGTACACATAAATCTGAGTGTACCATGTGACTTAGGGTTAAGCCTATGGGGGCCGATTAATTAAGCCGTCAACCAGCTTATTCCGCGAGAGCCTTAAGGCTAGCCGGAATCGGGAATTAAGAAGCAGCGGTCATAAGACCGCTGCTCCTTAACTTGTCCGCCACCTCTGAGGCAACGGACAGGAATAAGCCCAATCGGATACAATCTGGTTGACACCCCCTGCTAACGGATGATAGGCTGCGAATGTGCAGAGGGCGGCATTGCACGAGCATTTCACTGAAATGCTTGTGTAATGATAAATGCCGACAGCGTATGCTGTTGGTATTTATCGATGTGCAGCGGACATGATTCGCTACAGCGGCTCATGTCTGTCCACACATTGATAAATCTATCCCTATGTCTGGTCAATTTTACTTTTTAATGCAGATTTGTTGCTTATTTGATGCTTTGGGAAAAGGGTTGATAAGAAATTAAAGCAGACATGTTTCTCATTTTTATATATCTAGGTAATGCCTGCAGATCATTTTAAACATACTGTATTTGCTTGTCCAGTCAATATGGACACATTTGACAAATGTATAGCAAGCTTCGGAGCCAACCAGAAAATTGAGAAGCTAGTGAGTAAAGACAAGACATCTAATCCATAGCTCGACAAACCCAGGAGTCAGGGAGCCACTGGCTCCTAGAATTTCCCCCCTGGCTCCTAACTTTTTTGGATTATTTTTCATATCTATATACAAATAGCAAAGGAAAGCTCCTAAATTTGTCTGGCTTCTAAATACGTTAAACAAATGTGTCTACCCGTTATCTAATCATTAATAAGTGAATATACAGATAGCAATATAACCTGCCACCATCGGTGTACATATATGTGTGTAGCAGATAGTGTTGCCTTTTTACCTTGCTTACATTCATGTTCTGTACTTTATACATTTATATTCCTGTAGCTTAAAGTGACACGTTCACCTGTGATCCAGCCAGTTATGTAGCATCATTATTTATTTTGTGTGCTTTTTTGAAGGCATGTTAAAGTCAAAACCAAGCTGTCAAGTTTCAGATCGAGCATACAATTTTAAATTGTATTGGAGCAAGATGAGCACATCTGTTGATCCAATGACAAGACATATGTGTGCAGCCACCAATCGCCAGCTAGCTCCCAGTAGTGCATTGCTGCTCCTTTGTCTACCTGTGTATTCTTTTCAACAAAGGAAACCAAGAGAGCAAGCAAACTTGATCATATAAGTAAACTGGAAAGTTGTTTAAAATGTCATACTCTATCGGAATCATGAAAGTTTCCTTTTGACTGTCACTTGAAAATAGAATGTCTGTCTGTTTTTAGTAGCTAAATGCCTTTTGTCATATAGAGCGTCTTATGAATGGATGTTTACACCCCTTGCCAGGAACATTCTTTCATTTGCTGAACAGTGCATTAAGAGATGCAATAAAGTTTAAAATGTATTTCACCAAACGAGGAACACCAGAGCAAGGGGTCATATCTCATGAAGGGCAGCAACTCTGGAGTAATTTGTGGGAGCACAGAAAGGATGGTTTATGCATGATATAAACTTTCATAAGAGTTGGGAAATGGGAAAGACGAACACTGGGCAACTTCAAGAATGCCTGTAATACTCATAAGGCTATCCTATGAACTAATTAAAGGGACACAAAACCCATAATTTATTTCAGTCTCATGAGCTTGTGCATGTATGCTGCATATATGGCAGCAGCTTAAAGGGACACAACCAACAATTTTTTTCTTTCGTTATTCAGATAGAGCATGCCACTTTCTAATTTACTCTTATTAAATTTACTTCATTCTCGTGGTATCTTTATTTGAAAAGCTATGTAAAAATTCAGCAGTAATCCATCTTCCAGTGCCAGTGTGAGAGCCAAGCCCATTTGAAAGGGTGTTCTTACAAGAGTTTTAAATACATAGAACTTCAGCTGCTTGTATGAGTTTATTGTCCCTCTAATATTAAGCCTTTCATGAATAAATATACAAAACACGGGAGGAGACTTCCACAACTTGAAAAACCCAGACCGGCTCCAAAGAAATAGTAAAAGGGGAATCTTTATTGAATATTTAAAAACATTGAACACACCAGTTGTGTAACGTACCAAACAGCTACTGTCTTGTTAAAAGAGCTAAAGGCTACAACCTCGGCCCGATGCCGTCACTGACACGTTTCAGGTGTTACCCGTAGTCATAGTTACCGTCATGGGGTCTATCACTATCTTAAATAGGTATAGACTGCACTCTCAGACTGTACTGGGTACACATTATATGACCCTGCAACATGCACAGTCCTGGGTGCTCAATAGCACTCTCAGGTAGCTGCACTGTTCCCAGAGTCCCAGGCAGTTAACCCCACACAGGTCTGGGTGCAAGGCCCAGAGAGAAAATTACAAAACTAATTAATACAGCACACAGAGGAAGTTCAGCACTCACTTGCAAGCTCTCAGCTAAGATTAAAAGCAAAAATGGAAGAGTTAGTTACCTCATCTGGCCAAAAGGGACAAGCCCAGGTACCATGTCAAGGTCTCTCCCAAAACCTTGGTCCCTAAACCAGCCAAACAATGCAAGCTCTCAATCAAACTGGGAACAAGTCAATGGTGCACAAGCTTATATAATCACCCTAGGCATATACAAAACACAGAAGGGGACTGCACTCTCAGACTGGACTGGGTATACATCCTATGACCCTGCAACATGCACAGCCCTGGGTGCTTAATAGCACTCTCGGGCAGCTGCAATGTCCCCAGAGTTCCATGTAGTTAACCCCAGACAGGTCTGGGTGCAAGGCCCAGAGGGAAAATTTGGCCAGATGCTGTATCTAACTCTTCCATTTTTGCTTTTAATCTTAGTTTAGAGCTTGCAAGTCAGTGCTGGACTTCTTCTGTGTGCTGTATTAATTTGTTTTGTAATTTTCCCTATGGGCCTTGCACCCAGACATGTCTGGGGTTAACTGCCTGGGACTTTGGGCACAGTGCAGCTCTGGAGACCGTGCAGCTGCCTGTGCACCCTTGACTTGTTTCCAGTTTGATTGAGAGCTTGCATTGTATGGCTGCATTAGGGACCCAGGTTTTGGGCAAGACCTTGATGTGGTACCTGGGCTTGTTCCATTTGGCCAGATGCGGTAACTAACTCTTCCTGTTTTGTTTTTAATCTTAGCTGAGAGCTTGCAAGTGAGTGCTGAACTTCCTCTGTGTGCTATATACTGTGAATGTACTGTATATGTGTGTGTGATATATATATATATTTATTTCTCCAAGTGTCTATTTTTAAATTTTAAGTTGACTCTGTTCAGTAAACTAAAATGTTTTTATTCTTTAAACATGGCTACTAGAGGCAATCGGACGCCAAATCTGAATTGCTAAAACCAGAATCTTTCAAAATACCAGCAATGAATAGAGGGTCCAAAGTTATCCCCATGATCATCTTTGTAGCATATTTTTTTTTATTATAAAGCAGGTTGCATTTTTATAATACTTATTTATTCTTGGATAGAAATGCAGTGTTGTAAATATAACTTTTTCTTCTTATTCAGGCAGATTAAAGCTCGTAAGAAAGCACTTACTATCGAAAAGGAGCGTGCTGCAAAAATCGCAAGCCTTCCTCCGCCACCGCCTGATCCACTTGAGGTGAGCACACAGCATGTCTTATATTAAATTAACAGTAAAGATGACTGTATACAGTTGCTGAGTTTGTTGAAAGCATGGTCAGAAATTGAGTGAAGAGCGTTATTGATTCTATGAGGCCTGTTTACCAAATGTCTATCGGACCTGATCCGACAGTGCGGATCCGGTCCAACAGACATCGCTGAATGCGGAGAGCAATGCGCTCTCCGTATTCAGCATTGCACCAGCAGCTCACAAGAGCTGCTGGTGCCACGCAGCCCACTGCAGACTTGCGGCCAATCGGCCGCCAGCAGGGGGTGTCAATCAACCCGATCGTACTTGATCGGGTTGAATTCTGGCGATTCCTATCCGCCTGCTCAGAGCAGGCGGACAGGGTTATGGAGCAGCGGTCTTTGTGACCGCTGCTTCATAACTTGTGTTTCTGGCAAGCCTGTAGGCTCGCCAGACACACGGGCCATCAAGCTCCATCCGGAGCTTGATAGGCCCCTAAGTCTGTGTAAACTAATTTAAATATTAAGATATCGCCTCAATAAACTTGACCTGAAAAACTTAAATAAATTAATTTTAAAATGTGTCAGATTCAGATTAAAAAATGTATGTTTTATTCATTTTCATGTGTATTAGAAAACTGTTTCAAGGGTCTTAATGAAGCTTTTATCAAGAATTGAAAACAGCATTCTTCAAAATGCCATATAAATCTGTATCACTTATAAATTCTATCAGGGGAGGAAGTAAACTGCAGTAATCTTTCCCTCTTTGGATGATTACTCTTAAAGGTGCACGAAACCTAACATTTTATTCATGAAAAAGCATACAGTTTTAAAAAATAAGTTTTCAGCTTACTTGCATTATCAAATGTGCTTAATATTTTCTCCAACATTGGTGTGTCCGGTCCACGGCGTCATCCTTACTTGTGGGAATATCTCTTCCCCAACAGGAAATGGCAAAGAGTCCCAGCAAAGCTGGCCATATAGTCCCTCCTAGGCTCCGCCCACCCCAGTCATTCTCTTTGCCGTTGCACAGGCAACATCTCCACGGAGATGGTTAAGAGTATGTGGTGTTTAGTTGTAGTTTTTTATTCTACTATCAAGAGTTTGTTATTTTAAAATAGTGCTGGTATGTACTATTTACTCTGAAACAGAAAGAGATGAAGAATTCTGTTTGTGAGCGGAAGATGATTTTAGCAGATAGTAACTAAAATCCTTTGCTGTTTCCACATAGGACTGTTGAGATGAAGTAACTTCAGTTGGGGGAAACAGTTAGCAGACTTTTCTGCTTAAGGTATGACTAGCCATATTTCTAACAAGACTGTGTAATGCTGGAAGGCTGTCATTTCCCCTCATGGGGACCGGTAAGCCATTTTCTCAAACAGAATAAAGGGCTTAATATGGGCTATAAAACTGGTAGACACTTTTATGGGCAAAATCGATTGCTTTTTTTGGGCATTTTATACATGTTTATGCTGGTATTTCACACTTATAAACTTGGGGAACGTTTTTTAACGTCAGGCACTATGTTAGACACCTTTTCCAGTCAGGGAGGGCCTTCCCAGTTGTAGGCTGAGCCTCATTTTCGCGCCATTACTGCGCAGTTGTTTTTGAGAGCAAGACATGCAGATGCATGTGTGAGGATCTGAAAGTAGCTGGAAAAGTTTCTAGAAGGCGTCACTTGGTATCGTATTCCCCTCTGGGCTTGGTTAGGTCACAGCAAAAGCTATAGCTGGGACTGTATAGGGGTTAAATTTGTAAACGGCTCCGGTTCCGTTATTTTAAGGGTTAAAGCTCTGAAAATTGGTGTGCAATACTCTTAATGCTTTAAGACACTGTGGTGGTAATTTTTGAACAATTCCTTCATACTTTTTCAGTAATAAAGTGTTTTCTGTTTAAAATTTAAAGAGACAGTAACGGTTTTGTTTTAAACGGTTTTTGTGCTTTATTGACAAGTTTAAGCCTTTTTAACATGTCTGTGCCTTCGGATAAGCTATGTTCTATATGTATGAAAGCCAATGTGTCTCCCCATTTAAATTTGTGTGATAATTGTGCCATAGCGTCCAAACAAAGTAAGGACAGTACTGCCACAGATAATGAAATTGCCCAAGATGATTCCTCAGATGAGGGGAGTAAACATGATACTACATTATCTCCTACTGTGTCTACACCAGTTTTGCCCACGCAGGAGGCCCCTAGTACATCTAGCGCGCCAATGCTTATTACCATGCAACAATTGACGGCTGTAATGGATAACTCCATAGCAAATATTTTATCCAAAATGCCTATATATCAGAGAAAGCGCAATTGCTCTGTTTTAAACACTGAAGAGCAGGAGGGCGCTGATGATAATTGTTCTGTCATACCCTCACACCAATCTGAAGGGGCCATGAGGGAGGTTTTGTCAGATGGGGAAATTTCAGATTCAGGAAAAATTTCTCAACAAGCTGAACCTGATGTTGTGACATTTAAATTTAAATTAGAACATCTCCGCGCACTGCTTAAGGAGGTGTTATCTACTCTGGATGATTGTGACAACTTGGTCATTCCAGAGAAATTATGCAAGATGGACAAGTTCCTAGAGGTTCCGGTGCACCCCGACGCTTTTCCTATACCCAAGCGGGTGGCGGACATAGTGAATAAGGAGTGGGAAAAGCCCGGCATACCTTTTTGTCCCCCCCCCCATATTTAAGAAATTATTTCCTATGGTCGACCCCATAAAGGACTTATGGCAGACGGTCCCTAAGGTCGAGGGGGCAGTTTCTACTCTAAACAAGCGCACTACTATTCCTATCGAGGATAGTTGTGCTTTCAAAGATCCTATGGATAAAAAATTGGAGGGTTTGCTTAAAAAGATTTTTGTACAGCAAGGTTACCTTCTACAACCCATTTCGTGCATTGTTCCTGTCACTACAGCAGCGTGGTTCTGGTTCGAGGAACTAGAAAAGTCGCTCAGTAGAGCGACTCCATATGAGGAGGTTATGGACAGAGTTCACGCACTTAAGTTGGCTAACTCTTTTATTTTAGATGCCGCTTTGCAATTAGCTAGATTAGCGGTGAAAAATTCAGGGTTTGCAATCGTGGCGCGCAGAGCGCTTTGGCTAAAGTCTTGGTCAGCGGATGTGGCATCCAAGACAAAATTGCTTAACATCCCTTTCAAAGGTAAAACTTTATTTGGACCAGAATTGAAAGAGATTATCTCAGACATCACTGGGGGAAAGGGCCACGCCCTTCCACAAGATAGGCCTTTCAAGGCCAAGAATAAGTTTAATTTTCGTTCCTTTCGCAATTTCAGGAACGGACCGGCCTCTAATTCTGCATCCTCTAAGCAAGAGGGTAATGCCTCACAACCCAAACCAGCCTGGAAACCGATGCAAGGCTGGAACAAGGGTAAGCAGGCCAAGAAGCCTGCTGCTGCTAACAAAACAGCATGAAGGAGTAGCCCCCGATCCGGGACCGGATCTAGTAGGGGGCAGACTCTCTCTCTTTGCTCAGGCTTGGGCAAGAGATGTTCAGGATCCCTGGGCACTAGAAATAGTTTCTCAGGGTTATCTTCTGGAATTCAGGGAACTACCCCCAAGGGGAAGGTTCCACATGTCTCGCTTATCCTTAAACCAAATAAAGAGACAGGCGTTCTTACATTGTGTAGAAGACCTGTTAAAGATGGGAGTGATACACCCAGTTCCAATAAAGGAACAAGCAATGGGATTTTATTCAAATCTTTTCGTAGTTCCCAAAAAAGAGGGAACTTTCAGACCAATTTTGGATTTGAAGATTCTAAACAAATTTCTCAGGGTACCATCGTTCAAGATGGAAACCATTCGAACGATTCTACCCACTATCCAGGAAGGTCAATTTATGACTACTGTGGATCTAAAGGATGCGTACCTACATATTCCTATCCACAAAGTACATCATCAGTTCCTAAGGTTCGCTTTTCTGGACAAACATTACCAGTTTGTGGCCCTCCCATTCGGGTTAGCCACTGCTCCAAGGATTTTCACAAAGGTACTAGTGTCCCTTCTAGCGGTTCTAAGACCGAGGGGCATTGCAGTAGTACCTTACTTGGACGACATTCTAATACAAGCGTCGTCCCTGTCAAAAGCAAAGGCTCATACAGACATCGTTCTGGCCTTTCTCAGATCACACGGATGGAAGGTGAACATAGAAAAAAGTTCTCTGTCTCCGTCAACAAGAGTTCCCTTCTTGGGAACAATAATAGATTCCTTAGAAATGAGGATTTTTCTGACAGAGGTCAGAAAGTCAAAACTTCTAAGCACTTGTCAAGTTCTTCATTCTGTTCCACGTCCTTCCATAGCGCAGTGCATGGAAGTAGTAGGGTTGATGGTTGCAGCAATGGACATAGTTCCTTTTGCACGAATTCATCTAAGACCATTACAACTATGCATGCTCAAACAGTGGAATGGGAACTATACAGACTTGTCTCCAATGATTCAAGTAGATCAGAAGACCAGAGATTCACTCCGTTGGTAGCTGACCCTGGACCATCTATCCCAGGGAATGAG